>NC_041388.1:607336401-607419322 GCF_002162155.2 Triticum dicoccoides | reverse complement strand
AGGAGGAAGAAGTAGGTCAGTGGAGTTACGAGGGGCCCACAGGGTGGGGGCGCACCCAGGGGGGCAGGTGCGCCTCCCTGCCTCATGGCCACCTCGTTTCTTTCTTGACGTCTACTCCAAGTCCTCTGGATCATGTTTGTTCCAAAAATAACTCCCCTGAAGGTTTCATTCCGTTTGGATTCCGTTTGATATTCCTTTTCTGCGAAACACTGAAATAGGCAAAAAAACAGCAATTTGCACTCGGCCTTGGGTTAGTAGGTTAGTCCCAAAAATAATATAAAAGTGTATAATGAAGCCCATTAAACATCCAAAACAGATAATATAATAGCATGGAACAATCAAAAATTATAGATACGTTGGAGACGTATCAAGCATCACCAAGCTTAATTCCTGCTCGTCCTCGAGTAGGTCAATGATAAAAATAGAATTTTTGATGTGGAATGCTACCTAGCATAATTCTCAATATAATTTTCTTTATTGTGGCATGAATATTCAGATCCGAGAGATTCAAGACAAAAGTTTAATATTCACATAAAAATAATAATACTTCAAGCATACTAACTAAGCAATCATGTCTTCTCAAAATAACATGGCAAAAGAGAGTTCATCCCTACAAAATCATATAGTTTGGTTATGCTCCATTTTCGTCACACAAGAATGCTCTCATCATGCACAACCCTGATGACAAGCCAAACAATTGTTTCATACTTAAGTAATCTCAAACTTTTTTCAACTTTCACGCAATACATGAGCGTGAGCCATGGATATAGCACTACGGGTGGAATAGAATATGCTGATGGGGGTTATGTGGAGAAGACAAAAAAGGAGAAAGTCTCACATCGAGCTACGGAGATGCCCATCAATTGATGTCAATGTAAGGAGTAGGGATTTCCATGCAACGGATGCACCAGAGCTATAAATGTATGAAAGCTCAACAAAAGAAACTAAGTGGGTGTGCATCCAACTTGCTTGCTCACGAAGACATAGGGCATTTGAGGAATCCCATTTTTGGAATATACAAGCCAAGTTCTATAATGAAAAATTCCCACTAGTATATGAAAGCGACAAAACAAGAGACTCTCTATCATAAAGATCATGGTGCTAATTTAAAGCACAAGTGTGGAAAAAGAGGATAGTAGCATTGTTCCTTTTTATTTCTTTATTTCTTTTTTGGCCTTTCTTTTTTTATTTGGGACAATGCTCTATTAATGATGATCATCACAGTTCTATTTATTTACAACTCAATGATTACAACTCGATACTAGAACAAAATATGACTCTATATGAATGTCTCCGGCGGTGTATCGGGAAGGGCAATGAATCAAGAGTGACATGTATGATAAATTATGCATGGTGGCTTTGCCATAAATACGATGTCAACTACATGATCATGCAAAGCAATATGACAATGATGAAGTGTGTCATAAATGAAACGGTGGAAAGTTGCATGGCAATATATCTCGGAATGGCTATGAAAATGCCATAATAGGTAGGTATGGTGGCTGTTTTGAGGAAGATATAAGGAGGTTTATGTGTGATAGAGCGTATCATATCACGGGGTTTGGATGCACCAGCGAAGTTTGCACCAACTCTCAAGGTGAGAAAGGGCAATGCATAGTACCGAAGAGGCTAGCAATGATGGAAAGGTGAGAGTGCGTATAATCCATGGACTCAACATTAGTCATAAAGAACTCACATACTTATTGCAAAAATCTACAAGTCATCAAAAACCAAGCATTACACGCATGCTCCTAGGGGGATATATTGGTAGGAAAAGACCATCGCTCGTCCCCGACCGCCATTCATAAGGAAGACAATCAAAGAACACCTCATGTTTCAAATTTGTTACACAACTGTAACCATACGTGCATGCTACGGGACTTGCAATCTTTAACACAAGTATTTCTCAAATCAGAACTACTTAGCTAGCACACTCTAGTATCACCATCTTTTATCTAAAAACAATTATCAAGTATCAAACTTCTCATAGTATTCAATGCACTTTCTATGATAGTTTTTATTATACCCATCCTGGATGCCTATCATATTAGGACTAATTTTATAACCAATGCAAATTACCATGCTGTTCTAAGGGACTCTCAAAATAATATAAGTGAAGCATGAGATATCAATAATTTCTATAAAATAAAACCACCACCGTGCTCTAAAAGATATAAGTGAAGCACTAGAGCAAAATTATCTAGCTCAAAAGATATAAGTGAAGCACATAGAGTATTATAATAAATTCCAATTCATGTGTGTCTCTCCCAAAAGGTGTGTACAGCAAAGATGATTGTGGTAAACTAAAAAGCAAATACTCAAATCATACAAGACGCTCCAAGCAAAACACATATCATGTGGTGAATAAAAATATAGCCTCAAGTAAAGTTACCGATGGAAGAAGACGAAAGAGGGGATGCCTTCCGGGGCATCACCAAGCTTAGGCTTTTGGTTGTACTTGAATTTTACCTTGGGGTGCCTTGGGAATCCCCAAGCTTAGGCTCTTTCCACTCCTTATTCTATAACCCATCAAATCTTTACCCAAACTTAAAAACTTCACAACACAAAACTCAACAGAAAATCTCATGAGCTCCGTTAGTATAAGAAAACAAACCACCACTTAAGGTACTGTAATGAACTCATTCTTTATTTATATTGGTGTTAAACCTACTTTATTCCAACTTCTCTATGGTTCATACCCTCCGATACTAGTCATAGATGCATCAAAATAAGCAAACAACACACGAGAAACAGAATCTGTCAAAAACAGAACAGTCTGTAGTAATCTGTAGGTTCTGAATACTTCTGTAACCCCAAAAATTCCGAAATAAATTGGTGGACTTGAGGAATTTTTCTATTAATAATCTGCAAAAATAATCAACCTAATCTCACTGTCCAGTAAAAAAATGGCAGCAAATCTCATGAGCGCTAAAGTTTCTGTTTTTACAGCAAGATCGCAAAAACATCCCCCAAGTCTTCCCAAAGGTTCTACTTAGCACAAACACTAATTAAAAGCATAAAACCACATCTAAACAGAGGCTATATGGATTATTTATTACTAAACAGAATCAAAAAGCAAGAAACAAAAATAAAATTGGGTTGCCTCCCAACAAGCGCTATCATTTAACGCCCCTAACTAGGCATAAAAACAACAATAGATCTAGGTATTATCATCTTTGGTATGCAATCCATAAGTGGGTCTCATAATAGATTCATAAGGTAATTTAATTTTATTTCTAGGGAAGTGTTCCATGCCTTTCCTTAACGGAAATTGGAATCTAATATTCCCTTCTTTCATATCAATAATTGCACCAATCGTTCTAAGAAAGGTCTACCAAGAATAATAGGACATGTAGGATTGCAATCTATGTCAAGAACAATGAAATCTACGGGCACATAATTCCTATTTGCAACAATAAGAACATCATTAATCCTTCCCATAGGTTTATTAATAGTGGAATCCACAAGATGCAAATTTAAAGAACAATCATCAAATTCACGGAAACCTAACACATCACACAAAGTTTTTGGAATCGTGGAAACGCTAGCACCCAAATCACATAAAGCATAGCATTCATGATCTTCAATTTTAATTTTAATAGTAGGTTCCCACTCATCATGAAGTTTTCTAGGGATAGAAACTTCTAATTCAAGCTTTTCTTCATAAGATTGCATTAAAGCATCAACAATATGTTTGGTAAAATCTTTATTTTGACTATAAGCATGAGGAGAATTTAGCACGGATTGCAACAAGGAAACACAATCTATCAAAGAGCAATTATCATAATTAAATTCCTTGAAATCCAAAATAATGGGTTCATTGCTATGTAAAGTTTTGGCCTCTCCAATCCCACTTTTACCAATTTTTGCATCAAGATCTAAAAACTCCGAGTCATTGGGATGCCTTTTAACTAAAGTTGACTCATTTCCAGTCCCATCATTATCAAGATTCATATTGAAAAACAAATATTTAATAGGAGACACATCAATCACTTTTAGTTCATCATCCTTATTATCATCAATACTAGAAGAACATGCTTTTATAAAGCAATCTTTTTTAGCACGCATCCTAGCGGTTCTTTCTTTGCACTCATCAATGGAAATTCTCATGGCTTTGAGAGACTCATTGATATCATGCTTAGGTGGAATAGATCTAAGTTTCAAAGAATCAACATCAAGGGAAATTCTATCCACGTTCCTAGCCAACTCATCAATCTTAGACAATTTTTCTTCAATCAAAGCATTGAAACTCTTTTGCAAAGTAATAAATTCTTTAATACTAGATTAAAAATAAGAGGGCATCTTATCATAATTTCCATAAGAATTGTTGTAGGAATTACCATAATTATTAGAGGAATTACTAGGAAACGACCTAGGATTAAAGTTTCCTCTATATGCGTTGTTACCAAAATTGTTCCTACCAACCAAATTCACATCCATAGATTCATTATTATTCTCAATCAAAGTAGACAAAGGCATATCATTAGGATCAGAAGAGACACTCTTATTAGCAAACAATTTCATAAGTTCATCCATCTTTCCACTCAAAACATTAATTTCTTCTATAGCATGAACCTTTTTACTAGTAGATCTTTCGGTGTGCCATTGAGAATAATTAACCATAATATTATCTAAGAGTTTGGTAGCTTCTCCTAAAGTGATTTCCATAAAAGTGCCTCCCGCGGCCGAATCTAAAAGATTTCTAGAAAAAAAATTCAATCCAGCATAAAAATTTTGTATGATCATCCACAAATTCAAACCATGTGCAGGGCAATTACGTATCATTAATTTCATCCTCTCCCATGCTCGTGCAACATGCTAATGATCAAGTTGCTTAAAATTCATAATATCGTTTCTAAGGGAGATGATCTTAGCGGGAGGGAAATACTTAGTGATAAAAGCATCTTTGCACTTGTTCCAAGAATCAATACTATTTTTAGCCAAAGACAAAAACCAAGTTTTAGCACGATCTCTAAGTGAAAACGGAAATAGCTTCAATTTAACAATATCATTGTCCACATCTTTCTTCTTTTGCATATCACACAAATCAACAAAGCTGTTTAGATGGGTAGCGGCATCTTCACTAGAAAGGCCAGAAAACGGATCTTTCATGACAAGATTCAGCAAAACAGTATTAATTTCACAAGATTCAGCATCGGTAAGGGGAGCAATCGGGGTGCTAATAAAATCATTATTGTTGGTATTGGAAAATCACACAATTTAGTATTATCTTGAGCCATCGTGACAAACAATCCAACACACAAGAAAGCAAAAGGCAAGCAACAAGAGGCGAACGAAAAAGAGGCGAGCGGAAAAGAGGGCGAATAAAACGGCAAGGGTGAAGTGAGGGAGAGGAAAACGAGAGGCAAATGACAAATAATGTAATGCAAGGGATAAGAGTTTGTGATGGGTACTTGGTATGTCTTGACTTGTGCGTAGACCTCCCCAACAAAGGCACCATAAATCCTTCTTGCTACCTCTTGAGCACTGCGCTGGTTTTCCCTTGAAGAGGAAAGGGTGATGCAGCAAAGTAGCGTAAGTATTTCCCTCAGTTTTTGAGAACCAAGGTATCAATCCAGTAGGAGACTACACGCAAGTCCCTCGTACCTACACAAACAAATAATAACCTCGCAACCAACACGATAAAGGGGTTGTAAAGCCCTTCACGGTCACTTACGAGAGTGAGATCTGATAGAGATAATAAGATAAATATTTTTGGTATTTTTATGATATGGATAGGAAAGTAAAGATTGCAAAGTCAAATAGATTGGAAACTTATATGATGAAAGATAGACCCGGGGGCCATAGGTTTCACTAGTTGCTTCTCTCAAGATAGCATAAGTATTACGGTGGGTGAACAAATTATTGTCGGGCAATTGATAGAAAAGTGCATAATTATGAGAATATCTAGGCATGATCACGTATATAGGCATCACGTCCGCGACAAGTAGACCGAAACGATTCTGCATCTACTACTATTACTCCACACATCGACCACTATCCAACATGCATCTAGAGTATTAAGTTCATAAGAACAGAGTAACATATTAGGCAAGATGACATGATGTAGAGGGATAAACTCAAGCAATATGATATAAACCCCATCTTTTTATCCTCGATGGCAACAATACAATACGTGCCTTGCTGCCCCTGCTGTCACTGGGAAAGGACACCGCAAGATTGAACCCAAAGCTAAGCACTTCTCTCATTGAAAGAAAGATCAATCTAGTAGGCGAAACCAAACTGGTAATTCGAAGAACTTGCAAAGATAACCAATCATACATAGAAGATTTTAGAGAAGAATCAAATATTGTTCATAGATAAACTTGACTGTAAACCCACAATTCATCGGCTCTCGACAAACACACCGCAAAAAGAATTACATTGAATAGATCTCCAAGAAAATCGAGGAGAACTTTGTATTGAGATCCAAAGAGAGAGAATAAGCCATCTAGCTAATAACTATGGACCCGAAGGTCTGTGGTATACTACTCACACATCATCGGAGAGGCTATGGTGTTGATGTAGAAGCCCTCCGTGATCGACCCCCCCTCCGGCGGAGCTCCGGAAAAGGCCCCAAGATGGGATCTCTTGGGTACAGAAGGTTGCGGCGGTGGAAATAGGGTTTTGTGGTGCTCCTGGATCTTTTCGGGGTATATGGATATATATAGGAGGAAGAAGTAGGTCAGTGGAGCTGCGAGGGCCCCACAAGGGTGGGAAGCGCGCCTAGGGGGGCTGGCACGCCTCCCTGCCTCGTGACCACCTCGTTTCTTTCTTGACGTCTACTCCAAGTCTCCTGGATCACGTTTGTTCCAAAAATAACTCTCCTGAAGGTTTCATTCCATTTGGATTCCGTTTGATATTTCTTTTCTGCGAAACACTGAAATAGGCAAAAAAAACAACAATTTGCACTGGGCCTTGGGTTAGTAGGTTAGTCCCAAAAATAATATAAAAGTGTATAATGAAGCCCATTAATCATTCAAAACAGATAATATAATAGCATGCAACAATCAAAAATTATAGATACGTTGGAGACGTATCATTAGTATGTATGGCCAACCTAAACCCCAGATGCAATGGTCAGGAACCGGGGATGAACTGGTTGGTCTGACCGGGGCGTTACAAAATGGCCCTCGGTTCACATGGCAGACGGACATTTTCATTCTTTGTCGGTGTAACAGGTAAATCCGGGTGACTTCTGACCTTTGCTTGTTCCCCATAGAGCTTCTTGTGGCCCATCTGTTAGGCATGCCATGAATTCAGGCGAAGTACTTCAGAATCATCTAGCGTGGACATGATCCAATGTCGCTAGCTAAGACTCGTTAGAGGATGCCTTGAAGTCTTCATCCAAACTAGGTAAGACTCAGAGCTACTAAGACATGCAAGACTATCTTTGAACTATCATAGTTGAACCCAAACGTTCCACACCGTCGGAGTGATGGTCTGACGATTCTGACCACCGTTGGGATGTTGCCAGTGTGTACATAACTATTAGAGTTGTGCTCGAAATCTTTGGGTTGTTGAAGCTAATGCTCTCATGAACTAGCTGCCATTAGGGTGATGCCCTGACATCCGTGATTTTGCTAGAGGTTGCTCTTTGGACAACAAAATCATCGGAGATCCATTTTTGCGTTGGTGGATGAGGATATCTGACATTCAAGTTGTGTGTATTGCTTACTCTTTTGTTTTCTTATTTGTTAGGTGTCTTGTAATATCATCTTTCAGCATCTTGTACCTTGTATCTTTGTTGTTTCCTACTTATCAGGGTGTCATTAATTTAATGCCGGGCCCAGGCCTCCTTTCTCAAAAGTAAAAAAGCCACACTTCATGCTTCCTTGCAACTTGCCGCAAGTGTGGTTGTCTTTAGTTAGCAGTTAGCACAACCCCCTTCGATGATGCCACATGAAAATCTGAACTCTTAGTGGGTATCTTCGTTTCCTTTTTTTATTGTCCACTGGAATGTCTGAATGTGAGAGTGCATGGTTACAATCAACATTGAAGGAAGGCCCCATTCACAATTAGATTCCAGTGAAACACATCGTGTCCTTATGTTAGGCTAACCCAATCCTAACGGGATAGAATATATTGTCATGACACAAACGGGGGCCGACCAATACCGCCTAAAGGATGCATCCGACGACATGATCTGATCACATATCGTTCGTATGGCGTACAATGCAGTAATAATAGAGTAGCATAATAACTGGGCAACATAGTTCATCCAGATAATTAACTTATCTTTGCTCAGATGTATCATATTAGCACAAAAAAATGTCGATGAAAAGCAAATCACTACCTCATCACAATCAATGCAAAATAACTCTATCCAGATCAAAATAACTTCATCTAGATTTGCACAGGCTAAAAAATGGACCCAGACTTCCCCTTCCATGAGCATGTCCTTGGCATTGTTCATCTTGGAAGTGATATAATGGTTGCTGCCATCATGAAGATAGTTGGCTACCATTGGCTCCTTTATCTTGTCCATGTGCAGCATGCTCTCTGAAGCAGCAAGGGGTAGCTCTGGTTTACAATGCCACATTCATATTTTCAGCGTATCTATGTAAGAGCATGACTACTAGTCTACCATGTTATCTATAGCATCATCTGTAGTCACCCATATAGCAAGGCGGACTATAAGGTTGACAATTAGACTAGTACATGTATCAATCTACTCGTTTTCTTTTTCTTCGTAGGAGGACATGTAAAACTAGGCTTTTGCATGAGAGCCCACTGCCCTCATTTTTTTCATATCTTCCCCCTTCACATAAGCAGAAGTGATGTAAGCAGGCTATAAGGGCATCTCTAGCAGATCCCCTATACTAGAACTACCAAAATTGCACCCTATCCCACTTTGCTTTTTAGGGAAATCCCGTACTGCAGCTAGCAGATCCCCTAAAACCTACGTTCCTAAAGTATACATTTGGTTCACGCAATTTATTGAGCACGTAGGTTGCGTTGGCGAGGAAAGCCATGTCGGCAAAACTACACGCGATGCACGTCATCTCGGACTCCGTGAACACCACCACTACCTTCATTCTCCTCCTCCTCCCCTGCCGCCACCCGGACGCATATCTTGCGTCGACCTTAGAGCATGGAGGCCACACTCCTCGGATCCGCCGGTATGGAAGCATGAGAGGAAGAGGGACCGAGCCTGTCGCTCCGTCCGTGTGAGACAGCCATCCAGGCGCACCCCAGGGCCGCCCAGTGGGTAGCTTGCGGTGGCGCAAGGGGAAGAAGGGACTCTCAGCAGAGGGGCACCCGTACTTGGTAGATCGCGATGACACAACACGCACATGCACGCACACCTGGGGGCATAGAACACACACAGCTACACGAATTGTCTTCCCCGCTTCCGACCATGGCTCCATAGGCGAATCGTGAAATTCTTCGTTGTCGGCGGGATTTCAGCGCCGACGAGGGTCGCCGGAGTAGCAGGGCGGTGTGGGATTTCATTTTTTCGTTCATCGGAGCAGCGGACCACCAGCGGCGTGAGTTCCGATGGTGGCATCATGGCACAGGGGCTGCGCGGCTGTCTCCCTACTTTTGCTCTAGGGTTGCTAGTTGGACCGAATATAGTCATTTGGGGAAGATTTTTAGGGAGCCAAACTTATACTTTTTTAGTAAAGTTGGTTTTAGGGTATCTGCCAGCTAGTGCTTAACTCCATAAAAACTCATTTTTGCTCCTCAAATCTAGGCTTTCGAGGAGCCCCTTATTATAGTTTGCTCTAACTCAAAAAACAATCTTACCTACATCATTTCAATTGTACAGGACTAGCTATGATATCAGTGACATTGTTACATGTTAACAAGGACAAGATGGACCCAACTAATCAGGTACATGAGCCCAGCAATGAAGACTGCTGCTTCCCCGGACAACCCGAGACCACACTCAGCCGCCAGGACTCCATTTCAAGACCTTCCGATGACCCGATTCAACCAATCCACAGGCACCACAGAAGGTAGAAGCCGAGTACTACCCGGTCGCTTGTCGCCATCGTCGGTTTCCAGACACTGTCGCTGTTCCGCCGTCCCTTTCAGTTTCCGAAGCAGCCGAGTGTTACCGAAGCCGCCGGGCGCAACGGCGGCCATCGAGGCGGCAGGAGTGACCGGCCCGTCGGCGAACTCGTGGGATCCTACGGAGCCGAAGAGTTTACTTCTGATCAACATTATGATCTGTAGTCGTAAAGCCCTGCCGAATCGGTGACCTCCAACATCCTAGCGATCTCCTCCAAGTACCCCTCGACCTTGTAGAAATCGTTCGCGGCGACGGCGTGGCTATGGTCATTCTGGTGGAGGGCGACGGCCGTCGACAATGGATTCTGCTGTTTCTGCTCCGGCACCGGCGCGGCGGGTGCGGCGTTCCATTCCCCCTGGAACTGCTGGTTGTGCATGTTGTCCTCGTAGAGGAAATTGCCGCTGTCCACCGTGCTCGTCTGACTGACGTACTGGTGGTGCTGCTGCTGCTGGGGGATGTACGGAGCGGCGGGTGCCGGAGCCTGCAGGCAGTTCATGTATTCGTCGCTGGCCTCGGACGACTGAAAGCTCCCCGTGTTGGAGCTCGAGTCGGCGGCGGACGGCGCGGGCGCCGGCCTCCACGGCTGCTGCTGCTTCCGGTAGGTGATGGTCCTCCTGAAGATCCTGCAGATGGTCCACACCTCCTGCATTTTCAGGTCACACGTCAGAGGGTCAATCTTACACTCACACCGCACCACATCACAGGTGTCCGCACCGTGATTTTTGTGTGGAAATGGAATGCACGCGTGGACCACTTACCGCTTCCTGCATGCTCGGGGAGGCGTTGGTGGCCGCGGCCGGCGGTAGGCGGAACTCGTGCATCATCCAGTCGGTCTTGGTGCCCTTGCCAGCACTGCCGCGGTAGTAGACGAGGGACTTCTTCAGCCCAACGGACACGCCGGAGCCGGAGCCGCCGGCGGAGTAGATGGGCCGGTCGATGCCCGTGGCCTTCCAGAAGCCGGAGCTTGTGACCCGGTTGGGCCGGATGCTGTTCCGGTACTTCCTCCCCCTGAGGCAGAAGAAGTACCACTCTTTCTCCCCACCAACCGTGCTCGCCTCTGCGTAATTTGCAAGTCAGATAGAAAGTCTTTGTCCCAGAAAAGAAATTGCACTTGATCAAGCCATGGCGCACGATGATGCATGGAGAGAAGGAGCTTACTGGGGAGATCCCATGGGTCGTGCTTGTAGATGTCCATCTCCCGGATGACCTCGATGCGGAGCGACTTCCTGGCCACCTTGCGGCGGAGGTAGAAGGTGACCAGCTCCTCGTCGGTGGGGTGGAACCGGTACCCCGGCAGCACCACGTCGTCCTCCTCCTCGTCCCCGGCGCCGCCGAGCACCACCTCCCCGTCGCTCATCACCTTCTCCATCTCCAACTCCATGGCGCTCATCTTCGCCTTGGCCACCATCGTTCTACGTCTTGCTTGCTGCTGCTTCTCTGCCTAGTTCTATACTTGTATGGATCTTGTTCCTTGTGTCGTGCATATGCGTTGTATATATAGGAAGCGCTTGGTGGCCTGGGAGCTAAGTACTAGATGAAGTTGCTTGGTCGGACTTCTCCCGCCACACAGCGGATCTTGAGGAATCTTCTTCACAGCAGCAGCTTACTCTGAAAGGATGTTAATTTGTTTGCGCCAATGAGAAAGCTTACTGCGTACATAGTACTAGCTTATTATAACATGCAAAGTGCATGCAACTTGGCACCCGATCGATAGAGAAGTCTTTTTTTTAACACCAGTACACAAGCGCTCATATATATGCGCATACATTTACCTTTATGAACACACATACGCACACCGGCCCTATCCCTATGAACACCTTCAAAAAAGTGAGACACGTATCGTCAGAAATCCTGAAATAAATTCTAAATAAATCCGAGCATCATATGTACCCTCTCTGTGGGTTAAGAATACTACTGCCTATCCAATCATTCAACTATAGATTGGTTCGTCAATAGAGAAGAGTCACTTCGTGTCCACCATAGGTAGATGTGGGGAACTAATCAAGGGCATGAGCTCATCATACGTACGTACTATATTACATAGCCTCTGACTGAGTCCTCTGATATGAGAGAAAGGAACATGTGCAAACGTATTCGGTTGTGTTGGTGTCCAAGGGTAGATCTTATAGAGACACAAAGAGATATCTTGGTTGGACGATTTCTTTCTTATTTCTTTTGTGATGACGCATGCGATGCTGCCAAGTGCTAATTAAGTACCACCGGACTAAGACACGGATCGACTGTACTCTCTCTGACTCGGCATGATGTTGTGCATACCAACTGAAGAAAAAATCGTACGGTGCGGAGCTGAATCGGGCAAGAAAGAAGAAACGTTTGGGGGACAATCTGGTGGATTAGGGTGGGTTGTAGTAAGTCATTTTGCTATGCGCTAAGACTAGCCACAGTGGGTAGTAACTCAGACTAGTATCATGTACTTCCTCCATTCCTAAATACTTGTCTTTCTAGGCATTTCAACAAGTGACTACATGCAGAGCAAAATGAGTGAATTTACATTCTAAAATATGTCTACATACATCCGTATGTAGCAGTCATTTGAAATGTCTAGTAAGACAAATATTTAGAAACGGAGGGAGTATATGTTACTCGTCTATATTACTATCTCTACAATGAGAAGTAACATATGTGTGATGTTATGCAACACTTTATTTATTAGGTTATGACTCATCTTGCCTTGATACGTGTGATGTTACTCATAGTATTAGTAACTAGCTATGTTACTACATGTCTCTTTTTCTTCATTAATTTCCTGCCACATCATCTATTTGATCTAGATATGTATGATGTCATCAACTATGTTACTTCCACTGTGGGTAGTCTAAAAAACATGCATGATGGAGAGGAGTAGGATATGTATGTAGCTTTTGTTGACCGTGGAGCAAATGTGAGCAATGCTTCGATGACACATACACATTTTTTTGCGGGAACGTACATATGGGTTATCTTCAAGAGGGCGATTGATTAATGTCGGTTCGGCTAAGTATGCTCATGTTGCCTTTTTTAACTACTATGCCTTATTACTCCTTCAATAGAAAAATATCGTACATAACTGTGTATTCAATTTTTCCCAAGTCGAGTTTTCTAAAGTTTGACTAAGTTTAAAGAAGATAAATCCATATTTCCAATACCAAATAAGTTTCATATATTAAAATATGGGAGTATCTCGTGATGAATATAATGGTGTAGATTTTGTACTGCAGGTGTGGATGATTATTTTTATAAGCTTGGTGCAATTTTATGAAGTTTGACTTACGACAAAACTAACGTGTGATGTATTTTTAGATAGAGGGAGTACAACATAGATACACATTCATTCTTTTGTTGAGTTTAAGGAATTTTCTCCCATCTGAGTATTAGAAATAAAACAATTTTCCAATGTGAATCAACGAACAAAATGTGTGATATACAATGACGTGATGCCCCAAAAAAGCATTTTTCTAATGTGAATCAACAAATAAAATGTGTGCTATTATATACAAGGCAAAGCCGTAGAACGACTCGTGCCGAGTAATACATTTCTCTCACAAGGCTCTGTTTTTTTTCGTCCGAAAGAAAATGTGACATGTTTACGTTTACGTTTACGTGGCAGAGGACATGACAACCAGTGGCGTACCTTGGAAAAAAATGAAGGGTGTGCACACTTTAAAAAAAATTCCTCACCTAATCCATGTGTCAGACAAAATATGGCGAAATAATAACATGAGTAGCTTAATGCAAATCTCACAACAATTTAGTTCACAAAATATATCTCAAATGTGCTCAATTACAATACGAGTAGTCTTACATGAAAAAAGAACAAGTAGAAAATTACATCACTAGGTAACTCTATGTTTTTGCACTGCCATGAAAGCATCAACTATGGCATCTTCGCTTACTTCCATGAAGACATCTCGTTCAATAAATATCACCAAGCAATCATTCAAGCGATCATCACTCATAGTAGTCCTCAACTTATTTTTCACTAGATTCATTGCTGAAAACACTCTTTCAACACTCGCCGTTGCCACCGGTAAAATCAATATCAATTTGATGAGTAAGTAGACCAAATCATAAAGAACATGCTTCTTTGTTGCAACATGCTCCATCTTCAATATCAACTTCAATCTCTGCATAATGGACTAGAGGTTGAGGAAGGACTGCTTCATCTTCAATATTTGACACTATATCTTCATATTCAGGCTACTCTTCGGCTGCAACCTTCCTTCTTTTAGCAGCCTCATAATTCTGAAAAAAGGACTTAATGTTACCATTCCTCTTCATCTTCGGTTGTACAATTACAACAAAAAGAACAACACAAATAAGCATCATCAATGGTTATGTTTACAGTTTACTAGCTGAAAACTGGACAGGTTCAACGAGTTTTAAATGGTCTTTTTGAATGTTTAAGAACATCAACAAACAGTGCAGCAAACATTACTACATACTGGACAGTGCAGTTTGTTCGTTATATAGGCAGTGACGAGACATTTCTGCATTTCAGTATTGGGCAAAAAAGAACATGAGGCAGTACCAGTACAGTATCTCACCTGAATCGAATCAAGCAAAGGCCGAGCGGTGGAGGACCGGAGGAGAGGATACGAGGGGTCGAGGGCGTCGGCCGTCGGGACGGGAGGCGCGGGCGGAAAGAGCTCCTCCGGGGCGGCGGCGGCACTCTGGTCCGGGTCGACGGGTCGGCGGCTCGCGGGTCGCGGCGCTTGCTGCTTGCTAGCTGTTCTCGCCAAACGGAAGGAGCTAAAATATGGTATAATTTTTTTTCACAAACTCTGGGTGTGCCACGGCACACCATGCACACACGCTAGGTCCGCCACTGTGACAACATCAAGGCCGTCTTATCTTGGGCCAAAAAAAGCATTACACGTCGCCCATTGCATTCGTGGCCAAGTAACTATTGCAGCGATATCCAAAGATACAGCCCCACCTGCAACTGCAAACAAATCATGTTGTATTTCTGCAAGGCAACGTGCTCCTGCAACTTGGACTAAAACGTCCGTACGCGCTGGCGCTGAAGAACGTTGGAACCCTTTTTGGTGGTGAAAGAATGTTTTTTTTTTTGAATTGCTTGCATAATGTTGGCCCAGCCCGACCCCACATCGCTCTCACGGGCGACACGGGGGAGACCCAGCCGCTGGCCACCTCAAGCCCCTCTCCTCCATCCTCCCCTCGCCGTCGCCGGAGGAGGCGACTGGCTAAGCCCGTGCCGTGGATGGTGGTGGCGGGACGAGCTCTCTTTCGCGGCGCGGTGTTTTCCCCTCGGATTCAAGGCCGAGGCGGGGGCCGACCATGGCGTTTGCGTCGCCTGCTCCTCCATGCGCGACGACACGCTGTTGGCTACCGGCGAGGCGCCGGGAACCCTGCTGCTCCCGATGCGGCGCCAGATTCGCGCACCGCCCCGATGTGGTCCGGGGTGCCGCGGCGGCGTGGGGGCTGCAGGCTCGGCCTGATTTAAGGGGACGGTCCTAGGGTTCCTCAAGTGACAAGACGAAGATCTGCCTGACGCCTGTCCTTGATCTGGTCGGAGTGTCGGGTTTCGGAAGGCTCCGCTGGCGAACTCCCATGGGCGCGTTATGCCTGGATATTGCTAGATTGGCTGGGATTCGGTCGTGCCCACTGGTTCTCCGTTAAGGAGGGATCGGAGCGGTGCAAAGCTCTGCTATCTATTGCCATCATGGGATATGTTTAGTTCCATGGTGAAGTCAGAGGCGGAGAATGTCATGGAAGCCGAGATCGGAGGACTAGTAATGGTGATTGGAGCCTTTTGTGGCGATGAGGAACATGCTTGGAGTTTTAGATTTTGTAGCAGCGGTATGTAAGTGGGGCGGCAGCACAGGTGCAGTTCAAAGTCTTACCTCTCAAGGTGAAAATCTAAGGTCCGGCCTTAATTGGTTGTGCCTGACAATGGTCTTGTTGAAGGCATTGTTTTGAGAGCAGGGACTATCCCAAGAACTACGATCGGACGACGACGGCGCTTGTGCACTATTTCCTTCTTTGAGCCGTCATTTTTGGAGAACTTAGACTTCAAGTGTTGTTTTGATGGTGGTTGTATTGTTGCTGCATGGACTCAAAATTTTGTAGCAGGGCTTTTCTTTTTTAGCTTCTTCTTCTTCTTTTTTTGTTGTGTGCATCTATAGTGCCATTAGGGTATTGCGTTGTTGCAGAGGCCGAGTGTAATTAGTTTTTTTGTGATATTAATATATTTTCTTTATCGAAAATAATGTTGGGACAACGATTGAAACTTGAAAGCGACGAGGACGCGTTCCCGAGCGCGCGCGCACACAGTCGTTTTCCATGGCCGGCGGCGGAACAGGTCAGCCGCCGCTCCGTCTACTCATGAGGGCCCACGATGCACGTGCGCTCGGACTACCCATCTGCATGCATGCATGCCACGTCGGCATCCACGAACGCCGGCACGCGACTAAACAAGATTAATTTGGTGGAGGCTGAGCACGATTGCTCCCGCGGCTAAGCGGGAAATTTCCAGCTAATTCCTGTTACGTATGTAACTATGTATGTGCTTCGTCACGTGTTACTGACACTGAACTGGTCTCGTTTCTTCCATCCCTTGGTTCGTGCTCAGTACTTACGTACGTACCACAAGGCCTGGAGCTTTTCTGCTTCATTCATTACCGCGCGTTTGTGCGTAAAAGTAAAACTGGCCTTCGTACGATGTTTCTTTTCAACGCTTTTATTTTGGCGGGTAGCCATTACAACGTTGTACTTGTACTACCAACACAAATAAGTGCATTTAGGCTGGGCTCTGTAGCCTTGCACCATGCAGTGGAGGTCTTCACTACGGAAATCGTTTATTTTCATCCGGATGATAACAGCGACGCGTAAGTCGCCTCGTCCTAGCGACACGTGTCCCCCGTGGCGTGGACCTGGCAACCTTATCCTCTCCGCGTGCCCCTCCCTCATCTCCTACCTCTGCAGAAGCAAATCCCTATTTCTTTCTCCGGACGCAGGATAAGCAAGCCGCCACCGACCATTGGCCCGTCGTCGCGGCAGCCACCGCTGCATGAGCCAACCCAACCTGCTGCTGCAGGCACCACCAGCTGCCACCACCGCTCCACCTGCTTCTTCTCTTTTTTCTAGGCGCGACCAGTCCAACCATAGCAGCGCCGCGACCCCACAATCTCGCCGTCGACCAGTGATGCTGCAACGTGAATCGGCGGGGAGCTGCAGTGTAGCAAGCGACATGTGACCCGTGGAGCCGGAGCCGTCAGCGCTGCCTTGGACCACGCCGGGCTGTAATGGAGCTTCGCTGGAGTCGTCGGCGCTGCGGTGGAGCTCTGGCAGGGCTGCAATGGAGCTCGACCGGAGTTGCAATGGAGCTTCGCCGGAGCCGTCGGCGCTGCCTTGGACCACGCGCGGGCTGCAATGGAGCTCCGCCGGAGTTGCAATGGAGTTTCGCCGGAGCCGGCAGCGCTGCGGTGGAGCTCAGGCAGGGTTGCAATGGAGCTTCGCCGGAGCCGTCAGAGCTGCGTTGGAGCTCCGCCGGGGCTGCATTGGAGCTTGGCCGAAGTTGCAATAGAGCTTCGCCGGCGCGTCGGTGCTGCGTCGGAGCTCCGCTAAGGCCGCAATGGAGCTCGCCGGAAGCCATCCGTGGTGCTGCGTTGGAGATGCGCTGGGACTGTAAATCTGCAATGGTGCTTCGTTGACTCGCTGCTACCGTGGCGTCGTTGTAATTCAACGGCCACCAGTGCACCGATCGAACGGCTAAATAGGCGGATGATTTCTCTAAGAAATCATCCGGCTTATTTGTAGCAGCCCCCCTTCACTACTCAACATAATTCACGGATATGGGGAGATCCACCTGCGGAGAGAAAGGTTCTAGTGGAGGTCTTGACTACACCATAATTAGCTTTTCTCGATCTCTCCGTGGTTAGATTCATATAAGATAGTTTTATCTTTGTAATGTAAAGATGACAAGGGAAATATAGTGTACAATTCGTTGTCTCTTAATCTTATCTGCTGTAACAGGATATTCTAAAAATGTGATGAGACATTTGTTGCTAACAGATCACAATAAAATATAGTGTACAATGGGTTGTCCTTTTTCTAACAAAATATAGACGCAGGTGCTCATACATACGCACATACACTCATCCCTATGAATGCACGCACACACACCCTATCCCTATGGACACCTCTGAGAGACTGAGCCGCATATTATCTTGAGATTGACAAAGTCGTCATAGACGCCTTCGTAGTCAATGAAACGTCTCCTCTCCCTGAACGCACATCGCCAGAAGGCCTGAAATAAATCTAGAAAAATATGAGCATCAATGCAAGTCTAAGACTTTAACTCTGGTGGGCTGGGGATATTACTGTCCTCCTAACCATCCAACCACGAGTTAGTTCGCCAATGGATTGTCTCTTGATCTTATTATACACCACCAACCAAGTGTCTGTACAAATTTCCTACAAGTCCGCTTTCCAAAAAGCCAGGCTTTTAACGAGAGAATTCATTCAAACACATCTTTGGTACTCCCTCCGGTCCTTTTTACTCTGCATATTAGGTTTGTCTGAAGTCAATCTCATCCAACTTTGACCAAGTTTATATAAAAAATTATAGACATTCACATAACAACACCAATATCATTAGATTCATCTTGGAACATATTTTCATATTATATTTATTAGATATTATAGATGCTAATAATTTCTAATATAAATTTGGTCAAACTTAGCAAAGTTTGACTTTCGGCAAATCCAATATGCAAAGTAAAAAGGACCGGAGGGAGTACATAGTCTCAACTTCTCCTGGTGTAGGGTCTCGAGGGCTTGGACATATTGTAAAAAATGTCCAATAAAGATGTGTTTGGATGTTGATATTGTGCCTCCAAATTGGGAATTGGTATTCGGAACTCTCTAATTCCATTGTTTGGATGGCCTTGGTATTGACCAATGGAATCATGCTCCAATACAAAGTCTCGAACATTTGCAGGCACCCTTCCTCAATGCCAATCCCAGAACCTCTATATTATTCATCTGACGCCGCCATATTCCGCGAAACATACTTGTTTGCTCCATCGCGAGAAAGGAAAACAAAAGCAGGTGTATCTCTTCCTCCCTCCTTTTCCTCTTCTCTTCATTGTGATATAAATTAGGGGTAGGGAAAATGTATAGATAACTCCGCTGTGTGATTTGACCAATAGAAGAGAGCTCCAGATTATATTGGTGTCTACTTTGTCACTGGCAACGCGGTGCCGTAACGGTAGGGCGAGGGCCAGACTTATTTATTTTTGCGAAAATCACAAAAACAGGGAATAGGGTGGAGACTAGGGGAGGGTTGGATTCTTTATTTTTACTGGAAATCCCTAAAATTAGCCAGTGCAACATTGCAACAAAGTGGTTTTAGAATTTATTTATTTTTGCGGGTGAACAACGTGGTTTCAGTTATCCACAAGAGGTGCCACGCTAAAAAGTCGGCATGGAAAGGGAACAAAGAGAGATAATGTACTTGTTAAAAAAACTGTAAGATTTTACAGTGGAACAATATACTGTAATTATTTTTCTGTTCTACATGCATCATCTTAGTTTACACTCACAAATCGTAAAGCTTATATACTTAGGCAATCTATGGACAATTGGCATGAATGAACATTGTAGACATCGTCTGTCTAAATTGTACGCTCCTTTAGGTCGCAATGAAAAATAAAGTGACATGTCGAACGGTTCAACTGGTCAGTAAAACAACAAACCCCGTTTGACTTACATGGCTATGTAGACAAAATTCACATGACCATGAGTCCATGACCTTTGGCATCCGATTCGTTTCTTCTCGGAAGGTGCCGCTAACCAATTAAAAACTTCAGAAGCTTTGGAATCTTTTACCGTTTCCCATAGACATACACGTTACCGCGCACGCGTACGCCAGCCAGTAATAATATTACTGATGCACCAACAACAGAGAAGAACAATTCTCCCACTCTTTCATCTTTCACCTTTCACCTTTCACCTTTCTATTTGGAGAAGCCTCATCTCATCCTTCCGAACCTTCCAAGAGAGAGCGAAAGAAAAATGGCGCCTTTGAACGGTTCTTGTCCTCTAGTCAAGAGTCGACATCGGATCGATGCTCCACATCTCAACACAGAAAACAAGAACTGGCACGGGTGAAAAGGCTGCCCGTGGCGAGTTTTTTACTGGGTGCTGCACATTGGTCACAAGATCTTCATGTTTGTATAGTCACTGATTGTTTGTGTTTGAGATGACTGAGTAAACTAGCCAGTATGAATTCTCAACTGGAAGCAGCATATTACCGCCTTGTTTCTGTTAAGATAAGGGACACTTGTTGCCTTTTTTTAGGTTAATTAACCATGGGTGGAGAGAAGTGACTGGTGGGGTTATTGATTGACAGGATCAAGCGCAGGAGTCGTTCCAAGGTTGCCCAGCTTGGCTGCTAATACACAGTAGATTAGCTTAATCGGTCCATGCTAATCCCTAGTTACCGTATTAGAGTTCGATTGCACTTAGGGAAAATGGGTGCCAGTCTACCAGACTAGGTTTGATGCAATTTTTGTTTCTAGTTACGTACTGGGTGATTTGTTTTTCTGGAATAGGTCAAATGCATATCTTTTGTTTCTAGCACGTAGCACTGACAAGAGACAGGTGTCAGCTATTTTCTGGGACGTGATAACGAGGCTCTGGAATTATCATGATAGATTTCAGACTCAAACCCCAGCAAACAAAAATCGTGTGATCATCCAAGGCGACAAGTGTTTTTTAAGCACGTTGGTTATTATCCTGGCCACAGATTTTTTTTTGGTGAGCTTCGAAATTTATCTGGCCGTCCTTCACAGATTTCAACTGATGAACAGAAGTTATACGAAAATTATGCCCAGCCTATTACTATTCGAAAGACGACTACTGAACAGCAAAATCGTGAATGTATTAGACAGCTGGTTACTATTTCTGATACGGTCTGTAGATTTTATTTTTTAAATATTCTGATGCTTGTGGAATTCTATGTAAACTTAGTTTGTCAAAAAGATCGGCAAATAATCGTGATACAGCAGTAGAAGTTGAATTGCTCACTCCTTTCAGTACAACGGTTCCCTGTATTTCGTCCAGGAAAAGTACAGTGCGTCAACCTTTGGCCCTTTCTGTCCAACCAACTTATAGGAAAGATGGAGCCCGAATCAGGGCCCAAGAACTAAACACCAACAGATGAAATGTACTTTTGCGCCAAATAATTCATTGAAGACTGTAGTTCTTAGCGACATCATTTCAGAGATTAGAGACACCTCTCACAAATGCGGTATAGTAATGCTGCTCATACTGTCAGAAGAGCAACTTCTGCAAGATAAATAAGTACTCTCTCCATCCCAAAATAAGTGACTCAACTTTATACCAACTTTGTATCAAAGTTAGTACAAAATTAAGTTACTTATTTTGCGACGGAGGGAATAGATAATAGCAACATCATAAGCATTGTACCATACAGCCTATGTAACTAAGAATTGTACCTAGTCCTGGACAGAGAACATCCAGGAAGCATGCTTTACAAGCCAGCTCAAATTTGAAATGATCTACAAGGTCAAGCAGCCACAATGCATTCCAACCATCGCATTCGATGTCCAGTGACAGAATTGTTCCTTTCAGGTTGGCCGACAGTATCTTTCCCTGAGCAGTATCCGGAAACAGGGGAACCAAGGAAAAATGTGAGATAACTATGTGACTGTTTTCAGGTCTGTTCAAGTTACATAAATCTTCATCACTGTCAGTCGTGTTATGCATGCATGTTCTGTTCCTTGTTTCTTGCAATTTCCTCATCGCCGCCGATCCCCGAGTACAGTAGGAGGAACTAGGCTGGAAGCAAAGTGACCAAGATGAGGGGCTCCGTTTTTTTTGAAGTTCTTCTGTTGGCTCTACAGACAAGGTGATGGCTAAGAGCAACACCAACTGGACGACCTAAATGGACGCGCGCTTTGTTCGCCTTTTATCCGTTTGGATCGGCCAAGCGGACGTGCGCGTCTGCATTTTAAAATGGATCGGCTTGACCGCCCAACGAGGAGGCCGATCCAAAAGTGCCGCCGTGGAAAAATAATAATAAATTGCACGAAATAAACATAATTAAACATGAAGTGGCCGGTCAAACGCCGGCCAAAGTCCACCTAAATCTATTAAACATTAAATAAAACATTAAAAAAAGTCTGCGCCCGCCTGCTGCCGCCCGGCACGCTGCCTTAGACGTCGTCGGCCTTGCTCTTGCCCTTGTCGTCGACGCTGCCGTCGTCGGTGAGGTCAATGAAGACCGGAGCAGGGCCAGCCCACCCGAACGCCGCCTGGTACGCTGCCAGGGCAGCCTCCTCCGGCGTCTGCTGGGGCGGCGGCATTGCGGCAAGCCGCGCGTGCTCCTCCTCCTCCTCCTCCTCGAGCCGGAGCGCCTCCGCGTCGCGTTGGAGCATGGTGTCGTAGCACATCTGCTCCTCGCCGTCGGCCTGCTCCTATCGGAGCCAGTGCTTCTTCCATCGCTCGAGGTGGGCCGCCTCCTTCTCCGGCGTCGCGGCGAAGTGGACGGGAGGCGTGCTCACCCACTCGCGGTACTGACCCGTCCATGAGTAGGCCTCCTCCGGCCAAGTGGGGGGAGGCGGGGAGCGCTTACGCGTCGGCTCCGGCTCCGACTCCGGCTTGGGTTGGACGGGCGGCGACGGTGGCGGTGGCGGAACTAAGAGCGGGGTATGGACAGAGTCCCCCGCTGCCGACAGGGCAAGGGCTTGCTCCAGTCCATCCCAGTGCGCGTCCTCCTCGAGGCGGCTAGCCTCCAGCGCGTGCTGCAGGGCCTCCTCGAGGGCGGCTTGGTATTCCGCCTCCGCCTCCATGTCCTCCGGCTCTACCTGCGGGGGCGGCGGTGGGAACGGCGGCGGGATGTCGTCGACACCCGAGCGCCGTTGCTCCTCGTGTTTGAGGGCGAACCACGCTTCCTAGTTGGGGGAGTCGGCGGCGTACTCTAGCAGTCGACGCTGCTCCGGCGTGAGCAGCACGCGGCGCCTGCGCACCTCGTCGTCGTGCGCCCGTTGGGTACAAGGAACCGTCGGCACCGGGATCCGCTGCGGATCCAGATGCCAATGGTGCGGCAGCGTGACATCGGGGTACGACAATGGCTGCCTGTACTCCCAGTGCCACCGCGCTTGGTGCACCGGGATGTGCAGGCGCCGGCGACCAGGGCGGAAACGCGTCGCCGCCGGAGGAGGAGGGGGAAGGGGAGCACGGGAGGACGAGGCGCCGTGGGTGCCCTTGCCCTTGCCATTGCTGCTGCCGAAGAGGCCCATGGCTAGGGTTTGCGGTCGCCGGCGAGGAAGCAAAGGGAGTGGTGGGGGCCAGATGTGGACGGGAGAAGTGGATGAGGCTGACCACGCCGCACGCGTGGTTGAAAAAGGACGCTTCCACTGGCTGACGCGTGGACCCGCTGTCGGTGGTCGTCATAAATAAGACGACCGGTGGCGGTTGGGTGGCCGCCGGGTGGGGACGTGGCGGACGGCGAGGAGACGCGCGGCGCGTCCGCACCGACGCATTTCAGGCGCAATTTTGGATTGGAAATGGGTCGGCGCGGACGCCAGGCGGACACGATTTGAGTTTGGATCGGCACGTTGGGCCACCATTTTTGTCCGCGCCGACTCAAACGAACGCGGACGGATGAAATGAGTCGCCTCATTGGAGTTGCTCTAAGTTAACCATCCAGTAGTTCTACTTTTGACTGTACAAAATGGCAAGGGTTGAATATTTTACTATTATAAGACCTTTGTGTTGTCAAATCTAGACTCTCCGCAGAAGATTATACTTGATATAGTGACGTCTAGGTTATTGTATGCTTGGATTGACCATTCTGCCTGGGATGGATTACTGCGATTCGGTCCTGTGATGAAACCATAACATCAAGCAGAAGTGTCCTCAAAGAGATCTATTCTGACTTGGTCAAGAAAATCGACCGCGTGAGTAACATGATCTGGTCATCAACTTGAACTTATGATGGTTAATTAATTAAGCTGGTTGCATGTTAATCACATGCTGATTTACTCCCAGGATAATGTGAAGGCCAATCAGGGTTTTTTCATCACAGAAAAAATGCCCCAAAAGTGAAAATTTAAGGTAACAGTGCTATCCTAGGAATTCGGACTGCCTGATGGATTTGCCTGAACAGACGAGCTGCGTTGTTCATCATCTTTGTCAGAAATTATTACAAAATTACACTATTACTACAAAGTTCTGCAACTTGCAATCTATCTATTGTCAGAAAGTTTGATGAACTTCAGACGCTACTAGCAAGATGCCCATGCGTTGCACGGAAAATCAAGATGCATTTGTATGAGTAGTTTATGTTATGAGAGAAAAGAATGAACAAAAGAAGACCTTATTTGCAAATATGGAGAGAGGTGTGCGTATCTTTTTGAAAAATCGTCATAGTTTCCTTACTATCCGTCAGATATAAATTGGACGGCCTATATTGCAGGAGGACAGGCACATCATCATCACCAACTCTATTTTTATAAGAGTATAGATCAATGACAGGTTGAATGTAAGTGGTTTGTGGTCTTTCTAGGTTCTTGATAAGCGTGCTCTTAATGAAGAGTTGAACAGAGTCAACAGAGGAAAATTCAAAAAAAGAGTTGAACAGAGTTAATGCAAGCTACACTGTATGAAGAATGTCTGCTATTACAAGGCGATGACTCATGCACTAGATTTTGACACTGCAACAATGTCAATTATGAATTGTTCTGGACCATTTATGCGGTCATCGACTTACTGATCAACAAAAATATTTGGGATACTGTTGAAGAGCTTTCAATTGAACATTCTTCATTTTCTGGAACAGGGTAATAAATTCTTGTGCGTCCCGACAAAAGGAGTAGACGGTATGAATTTCGTGAATTCTTCCAATGGAACGCGAGAATCTTTCCCAATTCCCACGGAATTGAATTGTTCTCTAAAGTTTCAAACTTCATTTTTTTTATAAAGGGTGCTTTTATTATCTTAAAATGTAGCATCAAGCGGATACAAAACATTAAAAGTTTCAAACTTCATGCTTTCACATAAGTTATTTTCGCCAGTCTGATGACAAGAGTTGAATTTTTGGGCATATAATCTCGAGTCGTCAATTTGCACATAGAGAATTTCGGACAAATAGGTTCCATGTGCCCAAAAAGGTAAACGAGTAGATGATGTGAATTGTGGGAATTTTCTAATAGAATGTGACAATCCTTTTCGATGCGCACGCAATAGAATCATTCTCTGAAATTTCCAAACTTCCTGCACCCGCAGAAGTTCTATTTGTGAGGCAGACAACAAGAGTTGAACTTTTGGTATAAATTTGGTGTTGTCAATTTGCGATGTGTATGAATATATGACAAACAGTGGTCATTTGGTTAAGATCTAGACCAAACTGGAATGGGAAATGAAATAGTTAATGAGGCTTACATGCTTCTTTTTACAGAACACTGCAATCTCCAATGTTCAACTGGAGCTTAAATGTTTGATGTGGATTGTGCAGCAAAGAGATTCAGTGCAGACTTTTCGACAAAGAATGTCCACTACTCCTCTCCATGGTATGCATTTAATGGTAACTTTGACACTGTCTATTGAATTGGACACTCCCCAGTAATCTGGGGGAGCCTTTCTGGTCTTTTATGAATTATTAGGAGCTTTCTAGAAGAAACAAATGCCTGGACAATTCCTACAGAGATAATATCAACCTGGTGTAGCTGAACATATTCTGATGCTACAAGCATTCTTTGCCTTAAAAAAATATGCTTTTACTAGCTGGCATAACAAACTTTTAGCATGCATACAGATCAATTGGTAAGCAACAAGCCCGAAGTTTACTCGGTTTCCACAAGTTGCATCTTTGTTCAGATGTATGGTATCAGCACAACAATGTTAATAATGTCAATGAAAAGCGAATCACTACCTCATCACTAACAATGCAAAATAACTTCCATCTCATATGCACTAGCTAAAAAATGGACTAGTATTTTCCCTTTCCCATGAGCCATGAGCATGTACTTGGTCTCGTTTATCTTGGAAGTGATGTGATAGCTGCCGCCACCATCAGGGTGGTTGGCTACAATTACCCCCTCGTGGGCCTCCTTTATCTTAAGCACAACAGGGGGATGCCTGTAGTTAACAATGACAGTTCCCTATTTTCAGCATCTCAATGTAACTCAAAAAACAACTATACATCATTTCAGTTGCACATGATTTCAGCTACATTATCAAGATACAGGTTAATAAAAACATGACGGAGAAGAAATATCACCTTAGAGCATTTCCAGCCGTTGCGCCCCCCAGGAGGCATTTTTTTTGCCTCCTGGGGTTGGCCCGACGAATTATTTATCATGGGATCGAGAATTTTCCCAGCCGCCCCACTCAGCCGGCCCCGACCGCGCCACCCTCCTGCCACGCGTCTGGACAGCGTACCCCCTCGTCGATGCCGCCAGACACCTTCTCCCCCTGCTCTCTCCGCCATGGACGAAGCCGCCGTTCGCTTGCTCTCGCTCTCTCCCGCCTCCCCGCGCCACCACCACCTTCCACTCCGCCCCACTGCACCCATGGCCTCCCCCTCCCGCCCCACGACCGAGCAGCAGCCACGGCCACACGACCAGGCGCGATCACCAAGGACGCGGCCACCTCGCTCTACAGCGCGCCGCTCAAGGACACTTGCCCGCTCGTCCTCGACCTCTCGAGCCACATCGTCTGGACCACCTGTGACGGGTCCTCTCCACGAACGCCACCGACGGGAAGAACCCTCTGTATGTGGTGTCGTTCACCACCGTGGCACCCTGGGCGGGCTCGCTCCTGGCGAAGCTGCCGGTGGGGCGACAACCGTGGCGTTCATCCAGTGCTTCGTGGCTCACCACTACGACACCGGCGAGCATTGCCGCCGCCGCCGAGGACGGAGAGGAGGAGAAGGAGGAAGGGTGGGCGCCCGGCACACCACGCCCCACGCGCCGCCCGGCCTCCCGCCCTGGCCGCCGCCAGTCGTGCCCGTGCGAGGGGCCCGTGCCGCCCGTGCGTGGCTCGTCGTGGCCGGGGCCGCCCGTGGCCGGCGCGCTCGGGGCCTCCTCCTCGTTCATCTCTGATAACCCACAAGTATAGGGGATCGCAACAGTTTTCGAGGATAAAGTATTTAACCCAAATTTATTGATTCGACACAAGGGGAGCCAAAGAATATTCTCAAGTATTAGCAGCTGAGTTGTCAATTCAACCACACCTGGAAACTTAGTATCTGCAGCAAAGTGTTTAGTAGCACAGTAATATGATAGTGGTGGTAGCGGCAACAAAAGTAAAGACAACAAAAGTAATGTTTTTGATATTTTGTAGTGATTGTAACAGTAAAAGCGGAAAAGTAAATAAGCGTAAATTAGTATATGGAAAACTCGTAGGCACCGGATCAGTGATGGATAATTATGCCAGATGCGGTTCATCATGTAACAGTCATAACATAGGGTGACACAGAACTAGCTCCAGTTCGTCAATGTAATATAGGCATGTATTCTGTATATAGTCATACGTGCTTATGGAACAGAACTTGCATGACATCTTTTGTCCTACCCTCCCGTGGCAGAGGAGTCCTATTGGAAACTAAGGGATATTAAGGCCTCCTTTTAATAGAGAACCGGAACAAAGCATTAGCACATGGTGAATACATGAACTCCTCAAACTATGATCATCATCGGGAGTGGTCCCGATTATTGTCACTTCGGGGTTGCCGGATCATAACACATAGTAGGTGACTATAGACTTGCAAGATAGGATCAAGAACTCACATATATTCATGAAAACATAATAGGTTCAGATCTGAAATCATGGCACTCGGGCCCTAGTGACAAGCATTAAGCATAGCAAAGTCATAGCAACATCAATCTCAGAACATAGTGGATACTAGGGATCAAACCCTAATAAAACTAACTCGATTACATGATAAATCTCATCCAACCCATCACCGTCCAGCAAGCCTATAATGGAATTACTCACGCACGGCAGTGAGCATCATGAAATTGGTGATGGAGGATGGTTGATGATGACGACGTTGACGAATCCCCCTCTCCGGAGCCCCGAACGGACTCCAGATCAGCCCTCCCGAGAGGTTTTAGGGCTTGGCGGCGGCTCCGTATCGTAAAACGCGATGATTTCTTCTCTCTGATTTTTTTCTCTCCGAAAGAAAATATATAGAGTTGGAGTTGGCGTCGGAGGGTTTCCAGGAGGCCCACGAGGTAGGGGGGCGCGCCCTAGGGGGGCGCCCCCCACCCTCGTGGAAAGGGTGTGGGCCCCCTGGTCTTTATATTTGGCGAGGATTTTTTATTATTCTTTCTAAGGTATTTCGTGGAGTTTCAGGACTTTCCGAGAATATTTGCTTTCTGCACATAAAACAACACCAAGGTAATTCTGCTGAAAACAGCGTCAGTCCAGGTTAGTTCCATTCAAATCATACAAGTTAGAGTCCAAAACGAGGGCAAAAGTGTTTGGAAAAGTAGATACGACGGAGACGTATCAACTCCCCCAAGCTTAAACCCTTGCTTGTCCTCAAGCAATTCAGTTGACAAACTGAAAGAAAGAAAGAAAGAATTTTTTTTTACAAACTCTGTTTGCTCTTGTTGTTGCAACTATGTCAAGCCAGCATTCAAGTTTTCAGCATAGATCATAACTAACCACATTTGCAATAATTCTCAGGTCTCACAATTACTCATATCAATAGCATAATCAACTAGCAAGTCATAATGATAAATCTCGGATGACAACACTTTCTTAAAACAATCATAATATGATATAACAAGATGGTATCTCGCTAGCCCTTTCTGAGACCCCAAAACATAAATGCAGAGCACCTTTAAAGATCAAGGAATGACTAGACATTATAATTCATGGTAAAAGAGATCCAATCATAGTCATACCCAACATAGATTAATAGTGATGAATGCAAATGACAGCTGTGCTCTCCAGCTAGTGCTCTTTAATAAGAGGGTGATGACTCAACATAAAAGTAAATGGACAGGCCCTTCACAGAGGGAAGCAGGGATTTGTAGAGGTGCCAGAGCTCGGTTTTGAAATAGAGATAAATTGTATTTTGAGCGGTATACTTTCATTGTCAACGTAAAAACTAAGAGATGGCGATATCTTCCATGCTAAACACATTATAGGCGGTTCCCAAACAGAATGGTAAAGTTTATACTCCCCCTCCACCAACAAGCATCAATCCATGGCTTGCTCGAAACAACGAGTGCCTCCAACATACATCAGGTCCCAGGGGGAGTTTTGTTTGCAATTAATTTTGATTTAGTTTGCATAAAGCATGGGACTAGGCATCCCGGTGACCAGCCATTTTCTCGTGAGTGAGGAGCGGCGTCCACCGTTGGGGATCGTAGCAGAAATTTAAAATTTTCTACGCATCACCAAGATCAATCTATGGAGTAATCTAGCAACGAGGGGAAGGAGAGTGCATCTACATACCCTTGTAGATCGCTAAGTGGAAGCGTTCAAGTGAGCAGGGTTGATGGAGTCGTACTCATCGTGATCCAAATCACCGATGATCCTAGTGCCGAACGGACGGCACCTTCGCGTTCAACACACGTACAGCCCGGTGACGTCTCCTACGCCTTGATCCAGCAAGGGGAGAAGGAGAGGTTGGGGAAGACTCCATCCAGCAGCAGCACGATGGCATGGTGGTGAAGGAGGAGCGTGGTAATCCTGCAGGGCTTCGCCAAGCACCACGGGAGAAGAGGAGGACTTGGGAGAGGGGGAGGGCTGCGCCAGAACTTGGGTGCGGCTGCCCTCCCACCCCACACATATATATATAGGGGCAAGGTAGAGGGGGGCCGGCCCCCTCAGATCCAATCTGAGGAGGGGGCGGCGGCCGGGGGGGTTGCCTTGCCCCCCAAGGCAAGAGGGGCGCCCCCCTTTAGGGTTCCCCCAAACCCTAGGCGCATGGGCCCTAGGGGGGAGGCGCCCAGCCCACTAAGGGGCTGGTCCCTCTCCACACACAGCCCATAGGGCCCTCCGGGGTAGGTGGACCCTCCCGGTGGACCCCCGGAACCCCTCCAGTGGTCCCGGTACAATACCGGTAAACCCTCGAATTATTCCGGTGACCGTATGATGACTTCCCATATATAAATCTTTACCTCCGAACCATTCCAGAACTCCTCGTGATGTCCGGGATCTCATCCGGGACTCTGAACAACATTCTGTAACCACGTATATCTATTCCCTATAACCCTAGCGTCATCGAACCTTAAGTGTGTAGACCCTACGGGCTCGGGAGTCATGCAGACATGGCCGAGACAACTCTCCGGTCAATAACCAACAGCGGGATCTGGATACCCATGTTGGCTCCCACCTGCTCCACGATGATCTCATCGGATGAACCACGATGTCAAGGATTTAATCAATCCCGTATACAATTCCCTTTGTCTAGCGGTATGATACTTGCCTGAGATTCGATCGTCGGTATCCCGATACCTTGTTCAATCTCGTTACCGGCAAGTCTCTTTACTCGTTCCGTAACACATCATCCCGTGATCAACTCCTTGGTCACATTGTGCACATTATGATGATGTCCTACCGAGTGGGCCCAAAGATACCTCTCCGTTACACGGAGTGACAAATCCCAGTCTCGATTCGTGCCAACCCAACAGACACTTTCGGAGATACCTGTAGTGTACCTTTATAGCCACCCAGCTACGTTGTGACGTTTGGCACACCCAAAGCACTCCTACGGTATCCGGGAGTTGCACAATCTCATGGTCTAAGGAAATGATACTTGACATTAGAAAAGCTTTAGCATACGAACTACACGATCTTTGTGCTAGGCTTAGGATTGGGTCTTGTCCATCACATCATTCTCCTAATGATGTGATCCCGTTATCAACGACATCCAATGTCCATGGTCAGGAAACCGTAACCATCTATTGATCAACGAGCTAGTCAACTAGAGGTTTACTAGGGACATGGTGTTGTCTATGTATCCACACATGTATCTGAGTTTCCTATCAATACAATTATAGCATGGATAATAAACGATTATCATGAACAATGAAATATAATAATAACTAATTTATTATTGCCTCTAGGGCATATTTCCAACAGTCTCCCACTTGCACTAGAGTCAATAATCTAGTTCACATCGCTATGTGATTAACACTCACAGGTCACATCGCCATGTGACCAACATCCAAGAGTCTACTAGACTCAATGATCTAGTTCACATCACTATGTGATAAACACTCAAAGAGTTCTAGGTTTGATCATGTTATGCTCGTGAGAGAGGTTGTAGTCATCGGGTCTTGCCATATTCAGATCCCTATGTATTTCGCAAAACTTTATATCGTAGATGCTGCTACCACGTTCCACTTGGAGCTATTCCAAATTATTGCTCCATTATACGTATCCGGTATCTCTACTCAGAGCTATCCGGATAGGTGTTAAGCTTGCATCGACATAACTCTTTACGTCGAACTCTTTATCACCTCCATAACCGAGAAACATTTCCTTATTCCTCTAAGCATAATTTCGACCACTATCTGGTGATCCAGTCCTAGATCACCTTTGTACCCTCTTGCCAGACATGTGGCAAGGCACACATCAGGTGCGGTACTCAGCATGGCATACCGTATAGAGCCTATGACAAGAGCATAGGGGACGACCTTCGTCCTTCCTCTTTCTTTTGTCGTGGTCAAGCTTTGAGTCTTACTCAACTTCACACCTTACAACTCAGGTAAGAACCCCTTCTTTGACTGATCTATTTTGAACTCCTTCAAAAACATGTCAAGGTGTGCGTTCTTTGAAAGTATCATCAGGCGTCTTGATCTATCTCTATAGATCTTGATGCCCAATTTGTAAGCAGCTTTATCCTAGTCTTCCTTTGAAAAACACTCTTCAAACAACCGTTTATGCTTTCCAAAAATTCTACATTATTTCGGATCAACAATATTTCATCCACATATACTTATCAGAAATATTGTAGTGCTCCCACTCACTTTCTTGTAAATACAAGTTTCTAGCAAACATTGTATAAACCTAAAAGCTTTGATCACTCCATCAAAGCATATATTCCGCCTCCGAGATGCTTGCTCTAATCCATAGAAGGATCGCTGGAGCCAGCATACCTTTTAGCATCCTTAGGATCGACAAAACCTTTTATTGTATCACATACAACCTTTTCTTACGAAAACTGGTAAGAAAACTTGTTTTGACATCCATCTGTAAGATTTCATAATCGAAAAATACAGCTAATGCTAACATGATTCCGACGGACTTAAGCATCGCTACGGGTGAGAAATTCTCATCGTAGTCAACTCCTTGAACTTGTGAAAAGACTCTTTCCCACAAGTCGATCTTCATAGACGGTAACATTACCGCCCACGTCTGTCTTCTTCTTAAAGATCCATTTATCTCAATGGCTTGCCGATCATCGGGCAAGTCCACCAAAGTTCATACTTTGTTCTAATACATGGATCCTATCTCGGATTTCATGGCTTCTAACCATTTGTCGGAATCTGGGCCCACCATCGCTTCTCCATAGCTCGCAGGTTCATTGTTGTCTAACAACATGATATCTAAGACAGGATTACCGTACCACTCAGGAGTAGTACATATCCTTGTCGACCTATGAGGTTCGATAGCAACTTGATCCGAAGCTTCATGATCACTATCATTAACTTCCTCTTCAACAGATGTAGGCGCCACAGAAAACATCTTTCTGTGTTGCATCACTCTCTGGTTGAGGTAAAGGTTCGACAACCTCATCAAGTTCTATCTTCCTCCCACTCAATTCTTTCGAGAGAAACTCCTTCTCGAGAAAGGACCCGTTCTTAGCGACAAACAATTTTCCCTCGGATCTGAGATAGAAAGTATACCCAACTGTCACCTTTGGTATTCTATGAAGATGTTTTGTCCGCTTTTGGGTTCGAGCTTCTCCGGCTGAAGCCTTAAGCATCGCAGCCCCAAACATTAAGAAGTGACAACTTTGGTTTCTTGCCAAACCAATGTTCACACGACGTTGTTTCAATGGACTTAGATGGTGTCCTATCTGAAGTGAATGCAGCTGTCTCTAACGCATAACCTCAAAATGAAAACGGTAGATTGGTAAGAGACATCATAGATCGCACCATATCTCATAGGGTTCGATTACGACGTCCAGACACACCATTACGTTGTGGTGTTCCAGGTGGCTTCAACTGCGAAACAATTCACAATGTCTTAAGTGTTTACCAAACTCATAACTCAGAAATTCTCATTGATCAGATCGTAGGAATTTGATCTTCTTGTTATGATGATTCTTAACTTCACTCTGAAATCGCTTGAACTTTTCAAATGTTTCAGACTTGTGCTTCATTAAGTAAATATACCTATATCTACTCAAATTGTCAGTGAAGATGAGAAAATAGCGATGTCCACGGCACGCTTCAATTTCTCATTGGATCACACGCATCAGCATGTATGATTTCCAACAAGTCACTTGCCCGTTTCATTGTACCTGAAAATGGGGTCTTAGTCATCCTGCCCATGAGGCATGGCTTGCATGTGTCAAGTGATTCAAAATCAAGTGACTCTAAACATCCATCGATATGGAGTTTCTTCATGCATCTTACGCCAATATGACCTAAGCGGCAGTGCCACAAGAAAGTGGTACTATCTACATCTTTTGGCGTGAACATGTGTATTACTATGACCGAGATTCACTGAACCATTCACATAGGGTGCATGACCATGGAAGGTATTATTCATGTAAACAGAATAACCATTATTCTCTAACTTAAATGAATAACCGTATTGCAATGAACATGATCTAATCATATTCATGCTCAACGTAGACACCTGATAACATTTATCTAGGTTCAATACTAATCCCGAAGGCAGATGGAGCGTGCGATGGTGATCTCATCAACTTTGGAAACACTTCCAACACACATCGTCACCTTGCCCTTAGCCAGTCTCCGTTTAGTCCATAGCTTTTGCTTCAAATCACCAATAATAGCAACTGAACCGGTATCCAATACCCCGGTGCTACCAAGAGTACTAGTGAGGTACACATTAATAACACGTATATGCTTTGAAGTTGCCAGCCTTCTTATCTACCATGCATTTGGGGTAATTCCGCTACCAGTGACTGTTCCCCTTACAATAGAAGCACTTAGTCTCGGGTTTGGGTTCAACCTTGGGTTCCTTCACTGGAGCAGCAACTGGTTTGCCATCCATGAAGTTTCCCTTCTAGCCCTTGCCCTTCTTGAAACCAGTGGTCTTGTTAAACCATCAACACTTGATGCTCCTTCTTGATTTCTACCTTTTGCGGTCTTAAGCACCGCGAACAGCTCCGGGATAAACTCCATCCCTTGCATGTCATAGTTCATCACGAAGATCTAGTAGCTTAGTGATAGTGGCTAGAGAACTCTATCAATCACTATCTTATCTGGAAGTTTAACTCCCACTTGATTTAAGTGATTGTAGCACCCAGACATTCTGAGCACATGCTCACTAGCTGAGCTATTCTCCTCCATCTTGTTGGCAAAAGAACTTGTCAGAGGTCTCACACCTCTCAACACGGGCATGAGTCTGAAATCCCAATTTCAGCTCTTGGAACATCTCATATGTTCTTTGACGTTCAAAACATCATTGGAATCCCGATTCTAAGCCGTAAAGTATGGTGCACTAAACTATCAAGTAGTCATCAGGATGTGTCTGTCAGGTGTTCACAACATCCACAGACGACGTTGTAGGGGTTTGCACATCGAGCGGTGCATCAAAGACGTAAGCCTTCTGTGTAGCAGTGAGGACACACCTCGGACTATGGACCCAGTCCGCATCATTGCTTACAATATCTTTCAACTTGGTCTTTCTCTAGGAACGTATTGAAACAAGGAGCTACAACGTGAGCTATTTATCTACAACATATTTGCAAAGACAATTTAGACTATGTTCATGATAATTAAGTTCATCTAATCAAATTATTTAATGAACTCCCACTCAGATAGACATCCCTCTAGTCATCTAAGTGAAACATGATCCGAGTCAACTAGCCCGTGTCCGATCATCACGAGAGACGGACTAGTCAACATCGGTGAACATCTTCATGTTGATCGTATCTTCTATACGACTCATGCTCGACCTTTCGGTCTTCCGTGTTCCGAGGCCATGTCTACACATGCTAGGCTCGTCAAGTCAACCTAAGTGTATTGCGTGTGTAAATCTGGCTTACACCCGTTGTATTCGAATGTTAGAATCTATCACACCCAATCATCACGTGGTGCTTCGAAACAACGAACCTTCGCAACGGTGCACAGTTAGGGGGAACACTTTCTTGAAATTATTACCAGGGATCATCTTATTTAAGCTACCGTCGTTCTAAGAAAATAAGATGTAAAACATGATAAACATCACATGCAATCAAATAGTGACATGATATGGCCAATATCATTTTGTTCCTTTTGATCTCCATCTTCGGGGCTCCATGATCATCGTTGTCACCGGCATGACACCATGATCTCCATCATCGTGTCTTCTTGAAGTTTTCTCGTCATCCATTACTTCTACTACTATGGCTAATGCTTTAGCAATAAATTAAAGTAATTACATGACATTTATGTTGACACGCAGGTCATAAATAAATTAAGACAACTCCTATGGATCCTGCCGGTTGTCATACTGTCGGAGTAAATAGCCATGGGTAGCCTAGCCGGCTTCCCCTGGCCCTTCTGAAAAAAAATTACGAGCCCATCCGGCTCTCAAGAATCCAAGACATGGGGCCGCCTTCCCCTTGCTGGCTATCACCCAGGCCGGCTTTCGGAAGGCGGCCCGACTTTAGCCCTCATGAAGAAAGCCATGGGAGGGCCGACTTCGAGAAGCCGGCCGCGAGAAGGTCGACTCCAGGAAGCCAGCTCCCATAAAGCGGTCGAGACCATACCCGCAAAGTTTGCATCCACCTAGCGGCGATGAGACGGGGCGTGGCTACAGTGAAGCCTGCCACCCACAAATCCCGGAGCACGACCGACACAGTGCGCCGTACGGGTGACCATGACCCGCCCGGCGCAACCCTGTTGCCATGTTGACCCTGACGCCATCCACGATGGGCTGCCAGTACGGCCCACGGGCGGTGGGCCCCTTCGGGCAGGGAGACGCCCGAAGGCGGCCCCGCCTCCCCCAGTGGCCCAAGACAGAGCCGGCTCCCCGCAGCCGGCTTGCCACCCTCCTCGAAGGAGACGCCCCATTAAGGAGACAAGACGCGGAGAGGCTACAGCAATCGCCCGCCGGACGGCGGTACTGTAGCCACGCCTACCACGACGAAGCCCACGTCACCAAGATGGAGCAACAGTAGCCAGCTGCCGACCAAGTCCCGGACAGTGGGGCCTGCCTGTCGACCGAGGGGCCGGCAGCCGGCGGGACCCACCAGTCGGCGGGCCCTAGCGGCCGGCACAGAAGCCGGCGAGCGCAATCACAGACGGCTGGGCCCCGCGCCCAGTCGGATTACCATTGTACCCCCGGGGGGTAGGCCTATATAAACCCCCCAGGGCACCCATGCAAAGGGTTCGACCACCAGCTAGTTTTAGACACCACACAAGGAGAAGAAGCAAGCTAGCCGTGCCCTTCTTCCTCCTCCCACCGAACAGCTCAAGGAGCATTGTGTAGCTACTTGTCCATCTAGTGATCATGCAGAGACCCCGCAGAGCAGCAGTAGGGGTGTTATCTCCACGGAGAGCCCCGAAGCTGGGTAAGATTCGCCGGCGTGCATGTCTTCGCCTCATCCCGTTTCCAGGCACCGGCGACGTCTTACTGGCTCCCACAATGATAAGCCATCCGTTGGCATATGTCGCACCTACCACCCGACATTTGGCGCCCACCGTGGGGCCAGGTGCACCGTTGTCCGGAGACCTGTTCTGGACGAGAACCCTCTTCCTCCCCAGCGATCGTAGCCAGCTCGGCACGCCCGATGGCGCTTGCCACGACGCGCTGCAAGGCGTCACCAGCATCTGCGCGGCGAGCAGCCTCGTCGATCTCCTCGACGAAACCCTCATCTCCGACGAGCTCGCCTCCGATGCGGGTACCAACCACCTTGCCAACCTCCTCCGCCAGCTCCATGTCTCCAGCGAGCCCGCTGTGGATCTGGAGTCGGTTGGCTCCACTGACCCGATGCCTGTCGACTCCGACACGGCCTCCTTCGACACCTTCCCCACCAACATCGCGATCTACAACGACCCGCTTCCTCGGAACGACGGCGGCGATACTGTCACCACCGAGGTGATGGTCATCGGCCACGGCGGCCCGGTCGACAAGAGTGCCCACGACGCCCCGCACGCGACGGGCCACGACTTGTCCATCCCCCTCCCGGCTGATGCCGATGACGAAGCACTAGAGGCACGCCGCCTCGCCCTCCTCGGAGAGGGCCGGAGGCTGGCTTCCGTGAGACGCCTCGCTGAGGCCTACCAGCGCAAAGCTGACCGCGCCGCCTTCGGCACGCCAGCCCCGGGCGGGCCAAGCCGGGCCGGCGTTGTCAAGTAACGCGGCGCCGTCATCGCCGACATGCTGGGAGTTGACCGCCCGGTCTATGCCACTCCGCTCGAGAACTTGCGTGCCGCCCAGGCGGCCGTGGACGAGTTGGACGACTTGGAGGCCGAAGAACTCCCCCACATGACTCGGCGCATCCAGCAACTGATTGACGCGGCCGCACGGCGGCACGAAGCCGACGCCCGCGCGGGAAGCCCTCCCCCGCGCCGAGATCACAGCGCGACGTCCCGGACACCGACTACGAGCAACACCCGCGCGCGGCGCGAGAAAGAGCCGGCGGCCAGCCGAAGCCGGACCCGAATCTCCATCGAGCGAGACGCAGACGGCCATCCCCGAGCCGTGGAATGGCGAGGCAACCCGCCTCCGCCTCGACCCCGCGGAGAGAGATATCCCACTCCGCCGCCTGTGGCGCACCCGACTCTCAACGGCCGACTAGGTCACCGTGAAGGAGACGGCGAGAACGACGCCCGCCATCGGATCGACCGCCTGGCGCGATCCCTGACGCTGGAAGAAGAAGACGATGTCGGCCCGCCTTGTTTCGGCCCCCGCATCCGCGATGAGCCTTTCGCCAAAGGGTTCTCGCTCCCAAGAGACACGCCCAAGTACAACGGCTCCATGAAGCCGGAAGATTGGTTGATCGACTACTCCACGGCGGTCAGCATAGCCGACGGCAACCGGCGCGTTGCCTTGAAGTACGTGCCCCTCATGCTGCAAGGCACGACGCGGACCTGGCTCAACAGCCTCAAGCCTCTCAGCATCAACAGCTGGCTAGATTTCACCGAAGCCTTCATCCGCAACTTCACCAGCACCTACAAGCGGGCTCCCAAGCCCAGGCAGCTCTCCCTATGCGTACAGGGCCCAGTCGAGTCCACTCGCGACTACCTCACGCGTTGGGCCGAGCTCCGCAATTCTTGCGAGGGGGTGCACGAGGTGCAAGCCATCAAATACTTCACTGCCGGGTGCCGAGAAGGTACCCTCCTCAAGCACAAGCTCCTCTGCGACGAGCCGACTACCCTCGACGAGCTTCTGGACATAGCAGACAAATATGCCACCGTCGACTCTTCGATGAAGATCGAGCTCCGGGTAGACGCGTCCGGGAAAGTACTCAACCCGGCGCCCAAGACGCCGGCAGGGGATTCCGGCCGACGCCCCCACCCGAACGACCACAAGCGCAAGGGTCCTACGCCGCCTCCCGCCAGTCGGCAGGTGGCCACGGTCGAAGACGCGCCGCCTGAAGGGCGGCCCGCGCCCAAGAAGCCCAAGGGCGGCCGGCCGGCTTGGCAGCCGGCTTTCTCCTACGAGCAAACTCTCGACGCCCCGTGCAAATTCCATAGCGGCGCGAAGCCATCCAACCACACAACCCGGAAGTGCCATTGGCTCACCCAAATCTCCAAAGGCGAAGGGCTCGCGCCGCCTCCGCTTGCCGGCCCGCCGCCTCCAGCCGCTCGGCCCGCAGTCGGAGCCGTGCACGACGAATTCCCCGACGAGCAAGCAACCTACATCGTCTTTAGAAGCCAGCTCGAAGACCGGCGCGGCAAACGCCGAGAGCACTAGGAAGTCAGCGTGGTCGCTGCCAACCCCGCCGGACACATGCATTGGTCAGAAAAACCCATCAGCTGGAGCCGGGCCGACCACCCAGAGGTGATGTCGTCTCCCGGCTCTTATGCGTTGGTCCTGGAAGCCACCCTCACGACGGACAGACGCGTCGCCCGTTTCTCCCGCGTGCTGATAGACGGCGGGAGCAGCATCAACATCCTGTACCGTGACACCCTGGAGAAGCTAAATGTCAAAACGAAGCAACTCATGCCTACCCGGATGGTGTTCCACGGCATCGTACCCGGCTTGTCCTGCGCACCCATCGGCAAGATCAAGATTGATGTGCTCTTTGGGGACAAGGAGCATTTCCGCCGGGAAGCAATCTGGTTTGAAGTGGTGGACCTGGAGAGCCCCTACCATGCGTTGCTTGGCCGACCCGCCTTGGCCAGGTTCATGGCAGTTCCCCACTATGCATACCTCAAGATGAAGATACCGAGTTCCAAGGGCGTCATCACCGTAGCCGGCGATTACAAGAAGTCTTCCGAGTGCGCTGCCACTAGCAGTCGGCTGGACGAGTCCCTTGTGATTGCCGAAGAGAAGAAGATATTGGACCGGGTCATGGCCATGGCCAGCAAGCAGCCGAACCGGTCCCCGACCCCAAGGAGTATGATGCCCAAGGATCTTTCCAGCCGGCCAAACAAACCAAGAAGATACCCCTTGACCCCGAGCACCCCGAGAGGTTTGCCGTCATCGGGGCAAGCCTGAACAGCAAATAGGAAGGCGAGCTCGCCGATTTCCTCCGTGAGAACCGGGACATCTTTGCATGGTCCCCCAAGGACATGCCGGGTGTTCCGAAGGAATTCGCCGAGCACAAACTACACGTCCGAGAAGACGCGAAACCAGTCAAGCAGCCCCTCCGCCGACTATCGGAGGAAAAGAGAAGGATTGTAGGGGAGGAGATAGCCCAGCTTCTGGCGGCCGGCTTCATTATGGAAGTCTTTTTTCCAGAGTGGCTTGCCAACCCGGTCCTCGTGCTGAAGAAGAACAACAAGTGGCACATGTGTATAGACTACACAAGCCTCAACAAGGCCTGCCATAAAGATCCCTTTGCACTGCCGAGGATTGACCAAGTGATAGACTCCACGGCCGGATGCGAGCTGTTGAGTTTCTTGGATGCTTACTCAGGATATCACCAGATAAAGCTAGATCCGGCTGACCGCCTGAAGACCGCCTTCATCACGCCATTTGGAGCCTTCTGCTACCTGACTATGACATTCGGCTTGAGAAATGCCGGTGCCACTTTTCAGCATTGCATGCAGAAGTGCCTCCTCAAGCAACTCGGCAGAAACGCTCACGTCTACGTAGACGACATTGTGGTGAAGACGGAGAAGCGCGGCACCTTGCTGGAAGACCTCAAAGAAACATTTGAGAACCTACGCCGGTTCCAAATCAAGCTCAACCGCGACAAATGCGTGTTCGGAGTGCCAGCCGGCCAGCTCCTAGGCTTCCTGGTCTCCGAACGTGGCATCGAATGCAACCCGGTGAAGATCAAGGCCATCGAGAGAATGGCGATCCCCACCAAGCTTCGAGACATCCAGAAGTTCACCGGATGCTTGGCCTCTTTGAACCGCTTCATCAGCCGGCTCGGAGAGAAAGCTCTCCCCCTCTACCGCCTCATGAAGAAGAGCACTCATTTCGAGTGGAATGACTAGGCCAACCAAGCTTTTCACGAGCTGAAGAAGATGCTGGCCACGCCGCCTGTCCTAGCGGTGCCGACTGAGAAAGAGCCCATGCTCCTTTACATTGCCGCAACCAGCCGGGTGGTCAGCACCGTCATCGTTGTCCAATGCCCAGAAGAAGGCCGAGCCCAGCCGGTCCAGAGGCCAGTGTATTATTTGAGCGAGGTGTTGTCCGCCTCAAAGCAAAACTACCCGCACTACCAGAAGATGTGTTACGGCGTGTACTTCACCGCCAAGAAGCTGAAGCCCTACTTTCAAGAGCATCCCTTCACGGTCGTATGCACCGCCCCGCTGGCCGAGATCATAGGCAGCCGGGATGCATCCGGCCGGGTGGCGAAATGGGCCATCGAGCTAGCCCCTTACACGATCTTCTACCAGCCCCGCACCACCATCAAGTCCCAAGCACTGGCCGACTTCCTCGTCGACTGGGCCAAGACCCAGTACCTGCCGCCGGCTCCCGACTCCACCCATTGGCGCATGCACTTCGACGGGTCCAAGATGCGCACTGGCTTGGGAGCCGGCGTCGTCCTTACCTCTCCTAAAGGCGACAAGCTCAGATACATGCTGCAGATTCACTTTGCCGCCTCCAACAATGTAGCCGAATACGAGGCACTCATACACGGGCTCCGGCTTGCCAAGGAACTCGGCATCCGCCGGATCCTATGTTATGGCGACTCAGACTTGGTGGTTCAGCAATCATCCGGCGACTGGGACGCCAAGGACGCAAATATGGCAAGCTACCGCTTCCTGGTTCAACAACTCAGCGGATACTTTGAAGGATGCGAGTTCCTCCACGTACCGCGAGCCGACAACGAGCCAGCCGATGCCCTGGCTCGAATAGGCTCCACTCGGCAAGCAATACCAACCGGCGTCGCTCTACAACGCTTCCTCAAGCCGTCCATCAAGCCGTCTCTAGAATCCGATTCCATCTTCGTACCACCTGACCCCGACGCGGCCGGGTCCGGCTCGAAGAACCAAGTAGGCGACCCAGGGACTTCAGTAGTCGGCCCGGGGACTTCGGTAGCCAGCTCGGGGACTGGCACACCCGGCTCGGGGACTGCAGTAGTTGGCCCGGGGACTGCACCAACACAACAGCCGGCGGCCAACTCCAGCATTTCACCACCCATGTCAGGACCCCGACTCAATGTCACATCGATCTAGCCGGTAACACCTCATATCACTTTGCGGCCTCACGCACGGTATTCCCACGGGTGTCGCCTTACCTTTGCCCGGATCCGTTTGCGCCTTTTGGCTCACGTATATGATAGTGTCGCTAGCATCCATATGATAAGGAGCCCGGGCTGACATGACTAGTCGTAAACCCAAAGTGGCACAGACTTACAGGGACAGGCATCCATGACCCAGCTTCGAACGTGTCGGTCATCAGCAAGTGGGTCCGGGCTGTAGCACTGGGCTAGCAGGACTCCGGTAAACCGGGCTGTAGCGGGCTAACAGGACTCCGGTACTCAAAGCGTGACATTTCCACGAAGGGACAGACACAGGAACGAAGAAGGACACATGCCGGCCAGCCTAAGTGTTCCAGAGCAGTAGCAAGCTACCATGGCTCAGCGGTAACACTAGGAGACATTTCCCGGTAAGAGAGGCTACTAAAGATAAACAACTAGATGGTCAGATCCCACACATACCAAGCATTTCAATCATACACACAATATGCTCGATATGTGCAAATACAACGAAGCATCACAACATGACTCTATGACACAATTACTTTATTTAAGGCTCAGTGAGCCATACATAACATACACAAAGGTACGGGTCTCACGACCCCACATACAAGTCATACAGTCATACAAACCGGCAGCGGAAGTAACTTGTCTGAGTACAGACAACTAGTAAAATAAAAGAGGCTTGGAAAGCCTAACTATACTACGTGGTCCTTCACAAGCTCAGGGTCACCACCTGGGTCTTTAGCCTACTCGTTGATGTCAACGTCTACATAGAACCCATCAGAAGGGGTTGCAGCGTCTTCTGTAAAAATGTAGATTATAGCAACATGAGTACAAAGGTACTCAGCAAGACTTACATCAGATCCTACATACATGCATAGTATCAAGAAGGGTTGGTGGAGTTATTGCAGCAAGCCAGCTTTGACTCTTGGCTAGGCTATCCTACGATACTCCAACTTGAAATGGTTTTGCGCACACGAGTCCACTACTCACCAATTCAATACACTACCGAGGATCCACCTCCGTCTTCCTACGGAAGAGCCATCCTCGGCACTCACACTTATCTTGAGGCTTTTAACAGTTTCCATTTACTTGTCTATGAACTGTATATGCAACCAAGTAGTCCTTTACCGCGGACGCGGCTATTCAAATAGATTATGATAACCCTGCAGGGGTGTACTTCTTCATACATGTTTCCACCACTTAGCGTCTGCACACGACATGTGCTCGGCAGACTTCAAGCGAAAGCCGACGTGGGTGTAGACCACGACCTACCTAAACACTTAAGCCTCTAGTCCAGGTTTATCGCCTATTCAGGTTCCATCCGCAGGGAGTCCGGCCGAGGTTTCCCATACGGCCCCGAACGATGTGAACAGGGTTCCCGAGATACCTAACGGGTATTCGGTACACCCGGCCACGTACCTACCGCATCACAGCCCACCCCTACGGTCAGCGCTGTCCACGGCCTCCAGTAGGCTACAAACACCAGAAACTACTTGCAACTCCTGGACAGAGAGCTAGGGTGAATAAGAAGTCGAGCGGGGTCATATTTCAGGGCCCAATGCATGGTAGTAGCTGTATCTTAAATCACGCATACAGATCTCAGTGCTTAAGGTCGGCTTCAATGAAACAACCCACCATGTACTCCTACATGGCCTCTCATCGATACCTTTACCAAATCGTGTTCACCACACCACCCTCATTACCGACATAATCATTTCACTCTAGCCCATCACCCAGATGAACCAGACCTGACACGACTCTAAGCATAGCAGGCATAGCAAGGTAGGAACAACACATACATATGGCTCAAACAACTCCCACACATGCTAGTGAGTTTCATCTAGTTACTGTGGCAATGACAGGTCATGCAGAGGAAATGGGTTCAACTACCGTAGCACACAGCAGTTTGAATCGCGTTGTCTTAATGCAGTAAAAGAGAGCAGGGGCGAGAACATGGGATTGTATCGATATGATCAAATGGTTGGTTGCTTGCCTGATGGTTCGATGCACTGATACGGTTCTTCGTTAGGGTAATCACGGTATTCCTCGGAGGCAGAACCTGTCGCAAGGGACATCGATATACAACCATCACCAAACAATGTGCAACAATATGATGCATGCATGAAACATGGCAATATGAGTGTGTTGGGCTAATGCAACTAAAACCAGAAGGGTTTGAACAAATTTGAATCAAGGATTCAAATTTCAAATTCAAATATGGCCTTTTAAAGTGCTTTTCCTTGTTCTGCTTAAAACATCAATTTAACTTGTTTGATCATGCATGAAAATAGTACAGATGGATAGATTGGATTTTTCTGATCATTTTTCATATATAATTTGTCCAATTTGGAGTTACAGAATAAAAGTTATGAATTTTTGAAGTTTAAATAATATTCTGGAATTTCCTGATTTAAATTAAATCCAGAAATTATAGTTATTGCGCCAGCATGACGTCAGCATGACGTCAGTGGTCAACTGCGGCTGGCTGGAGTCAAACCTGACGTGTGGGGCCCACACGTCAGTGACAGGGGGGTTAAACAGGGTTAAATTAATTCTAATTACTAATTAGTGGCGCTGGGGCCCACTGGTCAGTGTCAGGGGTTAACTAACAGTGGTTAGCGCTAATCTAACCATCTGACCAACAGGGCCCACGCGTCAGTGACCCTGGGGGGTCAAACCTCAGGTCGGACAGGTCAAACCCCACCGGCGACATGACGCCGGCGAGGCCCGAGACGGCGGCGAAAGTGCTTTTTGCCATTCCGGCAACCAAATGGACGGCGGAAGGCATCTACGTGTTGCTGAGGTTGAGCCGCGACTATTGGTGGTGGTGGTTGGGCTCGGGGTGGCCGGAGTTGACGGCGGCGAGCTCGGCTGCGGCTGCCGGAGTTCGGGTGCGGTCGGAATCGACGTTGCAGGGGGCTTGGGGAGGCGTTAGTGCGCGCTGCGTGCTCCTGGTGAGGTGGGGAGCACGATGGTGTGCTCGGTTGGGTGCTACGGTGACCGTGGCCACGACGGCGACATCGCCGGCGGCGTGGAGCTCTCGGCCAAGGTGGGGCTAGGGCCTAGAGGTCGGGAGAGACCAGGGGAGAAGGGGGAAACGATCCGGGGCTCACCGCGGGGCTGCAGAGGTGGTTAGCGGGCTCGGGGACGCGCTGGAGACGACGAATTCGACGGCGACGATGATCGGAGCCCGAAGAGGGGAACGGCGACGTGGCGGCGATGCAGGGCTTCCGGGGAGCTGTGGAGCGGTGGGGAGGAAGAGGGAGTCGAGGCGGAGCTCCTGAGCTAGTCGGGGGAGCGAGGGGTGGTCGAAGACGGCGGCTATGGCGAACGGCGGCGACGGTGGTGTTCGGCCGTGAGAGAGAGAGGGAGAGAGCAGCACGGGAGAGAGAGAGGGATAAGGCCAGGGGATCGGGGCGGCACCGAGAAGAAGCGCCGCGGCGTCGCGCTGGCGGGGGAGGCAGGCAGACGGGCTGGTGGCGTGGCGCTCCGGCCGTGCGCGCGCGCCGGCCACACGCCTGGCCGACTGGCGCCAGGAGGACGACGGCGGTGGTGGGCTGGGCTGGCTTGCTGGGCCGGCCAGCTGGCTGGGCCGCACAGGGAAGTTTTTCCCCTTTTTTTTCTATTTCTGTTTTTATTTAATATATCTACAACTTTGTTGAATTTAATAAAATACCTAGGCAAGTTCAAAAATCACCAAACTATTCCTGGCCCATAGTTGGATTATTTCCAACATGAAACATTTTAGTTTGGAGATATTTGAGCATTTAAATATTTTATATTATTTTAAATGCCCAAATTCAAATATTTATGATTTAATTCAAAAACCCTAGGATGGCCTAGGAAAATGTGCATCATTTTTGGCAGAGGTTTTGAACCAAGACAAAAATGATGGGCATTTTAGGAGGGCATTTCAGGTTCATTGAAAAATTATTTTAGTAACCCTAGTTGGTTTCAGAGGGGACTGGGGGTTCTGTCATCCCCACTTCAAGTTTCTGATGAAAGAATAAACATGATGCAACACTCTAATGCATGACTAGCTAGGGTGTGACAACTCACCCCCACTCAAAAGAATCTCGTCCCGAGATTTGGGTTCCTCCGAGAAGAAGGCGGGGTACTCGAGTCGAAGACGATCCTCCCTTTCCCAAGTTGCTTCATCCTCAGAATGGTGCGACCATTGAACCTTGAGAAACTTGATATTATGACGTCGAATGGTACGTTCGGCCTGATCGAGGATACGAATGGGGTACTCTCGATATGTAAGATTATCTTGGAGATCAAGCGTTTCGTGGTCCACTCCACGGATAGGATCCGAGAAGCAACGCCTGAGTTGAGAAACGTGGAAGACATCGTGAACTCTGGAGAGGTGCGGAGGTAGTTCCAACTGGTAGGCAACTTCTCCTCATTTGGCGAGAATGCGAAAAGGTCCAATGTAACGAGGAGCCAATTTGCCTTTGATACCGAAACGATGGGTTCCCTTCAGAGGGGTGACCCGAAGATAAGCCTTCTCGTCAACCTCGAAAGTCATAGCCTTATGTTTTCGGTCATATTGACTCTTTTGACGAGATTGGGCTGTTTTCAACTTTTCACGAACGATGCGAACTTGTTCTCCTGCTTCCTGAATCATGTCCGGGCCAAAGAATTTTCTTTCCCCGGTCTCTGACCAGTTAAGGGGTGTTCGACATCGTCGTCCATAGAGAACTTCAAAAGGGGCTTTACCCAAGCTAGATTGATAGCTATTGTTGTAAGCGAATTCGGCAAATGGAAGGCACTTCTCCCAGTCCATTCCGAATGAGATAACAGAGGCTCGAAGCATGTCTTCTAGAATTTGGTTGACGCGTTCCACTTGACCACTTGACTGAGGGTGGAAAGCGGTGCTAAAGGAGAGACGGGTTCCCATAGCATTTTGGAAACTTTCCCAAAATCGAGAGGTGAAGAGACTTCCTCGATCCGAGTTAATTTCCAAAGGAACACCATGGAGGGACACTATTCGGGAGATGTATAAGTCTGCCAGCTGACTAGCGGTTATACTCTCACGAACTGGTAAGAAATGAGCTACTTTGGAAAGACGATCGACCACGACGAAAATAGCATTATTCCTTCTCTTGGTCCTGGGAAAACCGGTAATGAAATCCATACCAATTTTATCCCATTTCCATTCAGGAATAGCTAAGGGTTGAAGGGTGCCAGCAGGCCGTTGATGCTCTGCTTTTACACGACGACAGACGTCGCAATTAGCAATATACTGAGCAATTTCTCTCTTCATCCTAGTCCACCAGAACCTCTGGCGTAGGTCCTGATACATCTTAGTACCACCGGGATGAATAGTGAGAGGAGATTCATGAGCCTCCTTAAGGATCAACTGCCGTAGATGCTGGTTCTTGGGAACCACTAGACGGTTCTCAAAGTACACAACACCATGGTCATTTGTGGAGAAACAACTAGCACCTCCGCTAGCAATGTTCTCCTTGATCTTAGCTATTCCCTTATCTCGCTTCTGGGCAGCAATGATTTGATCCGTAAGAGTAGGTTTCGCCACCAAGGTGGAGAGAAATCCTTGAGGAACAATGTGAAGGTTAAGCTTCCGAAATTCCTCATGGAGAAGCGGTTGACTTTGTTGTAACATCAGATTGTTACAATAGGATTTACGACTTAGCGCATCAGCCATGACGTTGGCTTTCCCTGGGGTGTAGGTTATTCCTAAGTCGAAATCTGTGATCAACTCGACCCAACGTCTTTGCCTGAGGTTCAGATCCGGTTGGGTGAAGATGTACTTCAGACTTTGGTGATCAGTGAATATTTCGCAACGGTTACCGAGGAGGTAATGTCGCCAGGTTTTAAGTGCATAGACTACGGCTGCAAGCTCTAGATCATGAGTGGGATAATTCTCCTCATGTGGGTGCAATTGCCGTGAAGCATAGGCAATTACATGTCGATCTTGCATGAGAATGCAACCTAGTCCTTGTCGCGAGGCGTCGCAGTAGATAACAAAGTCCTTAGAGAAGTCTGGCGGTACCAGTACGGGAGCAGAAGTCAGGCGTCTTTTCAGTTCCTGAAAGCTGTGCTCACATTGTGGAGTCCATTCGAACTTTTTATCTTTCTTGAGGAGTTCGGTTAAAGGTTTAGCAACTTTGGAGAAGTTTTCGACAAAGCGACGGCAATAGCTCGCTAAGCCTAGAAAACTCCGAACTTGCTTGACCGATTCGGGTGGAGTCCAGTTAAGGACGGCTTGAACTCGCTCGGGGTTAACAGCAATACCTTTACCAGATATTACATGACCCAGATAGGTCACTTCTGACAACCAGAATTCACATTTAGAAAATTTGGCATAAAGGCGATGCTCTCGAAGTTTCTGCAACACTAGCCTTAGATGTTCGGCATGTTCTTCCTTGTTCTTGGAGTAGATGAGTATATCATCGAGGTAAACCACGACGAATTTATCCAAATACTCCATGAAGATTGAATTCATTAACCGAGAAAAGGTGGCTGGAGCGTTGGTTAATCCGAAGGACATGACGGTGTACTCGTATTGGCCATAACGAGTAACAAAGGCCGTTTTAGGAATGTCCCCGTTTCTGATTTTGATTTGATGGTAGCCCAACCTCAAATCCATCTTGGAGAAGACTGAGGATCCAGCGAGCTGATCATACAGGTCGTTGATCCTGGGAAGCGGGTATTTGTTCTTGATTGTGACCAAGTTGACAGGTCGGTAATCTACAACCATCCGGTCCGTACCATCCTTCTTCTTGACGAATAGGACGGGGCAAGCCCACGGAGATGAGCTAGGTCGGATGAAACCCTTTTTCAAGGACTCATCGAGTTGTTTCTTAAGCTCGGCTAGTTCTAGGGGTGCCATCTTATAAGGTCTTCTAGCAATCGGAACGGTTCCTGGAATGAGGTCTATTACAAACTCAACATCCCTGTCAGGTGGAACACCTGGTAATTCCTCTGGAAAGACATCCGGGAGTCACGGACTACCGGAACGTCCTCAAGGTCTGGCAAAGGGCTGGCGTTAAGAGAATATAATTGTCGCTTAGCTATTCGGGTCAAGACATTGACTATTTCTCCCGAAGGATGGGTGAGTTGAACAGTCCTAGAGAAGCAATCGATTTGGGCATGATGAGCCGACATCCAGTCCATACCCAGAATGATATTAATATCTGAAGATTTAAGGGCTATCAAAGACGCAAGGAAAACAAGTCTGTCGACTTGGATTTCATTTCCATAGCTTACCCTAGAGGTCTGCCATCTAGAACCAGGGGTAGAGATTTCCATAGTGGATGGCATGTCACAGAATGCAACGTTATGCAAACGAGCATAACTTTCGGATATAAAAGAATGAGAGGCTCCTGTATCGAAAAGAACAGATGCCGGGTGGCAGTTAACAAGAAGCGTACCGAGAACGACGTTGGGATCCTCTTGAGCTTCTTCGGCAGAGATACAGTTGACATGGCCACGTGAAGCGGTGACCGGCTTGGCGTGGAATATTTTTCCTGTCGGCTTGCCACGGCCAACAGCTTTAGCAGATTGATTGGGGTTGGTCTGGGGACACTCACGCATATAGTGACCAGATTCCCCACACTTGAAACAAGTCACGGAACTGGTACGTGGAGGAGCATTGTTAATTGGACCCCCATAGGGCTTGGCTGGAGCAGACTGTTGAACGGGGCGAGGCGCCTGGAAAGATGGCCTCGGTGTGAACCTGGGTGGCAGGGCGGTGTTGGGTACCCACACGCGGCGCTTCTGAGGACCAGCACCGGATGAGGAACCCATGTCACGGCCATGCTTGCGTGTTGCGTCATAGTCAGTCTGACCAGTTTCAGCACTGATGGCTTTGTTGACAAGTTTCGAAAAAGATGTGCACTCATGCAGACGGAGGTCACGGCGAAGCTCAGGACTAAGGCCCTTACGGAACCTTGCTTGCTTCTTGGCGTCAGTAGACACTTCCTCAGTTGCATATCGGGCGAGATTACCAAACTCCCTGCTATAGGCATCCACAGAAAGTCAGCCTTGGGTGAAACTGCAAAATTCTTCACGTTTACGGTCCATGAGACCCTCCGGAATGTGATGTTCACGGAAAGCCTCGCTGAACTCAGCCCAAGTTGTGACATGGCCCGCTGGGCGCATAGCTCCATAATTCTCCCACCATAGACTGGCGGGGCCTTCAAGATGATATGCAGCAAAGGTGACCTTGTCAGCCTCCGCTACCAGCGCGGAACGCAGTTTGTGAGAGATACTGCGAAGCCAGTCATCAGCGTCGAGAGGCTCGACGGAGTGGTGGAACGTGGGTGGATGCAATTTGATAAAATCACTGAGTGACACCACGTTAGCCCTCTGATGGTGTGCTGTATTCTGTTCAATACGCTCCAACAAACGGTTTGTCTCCCGCTTGTTTCTCTCAGCTTCCATCATAACCTCGGCTAGTGAAGGAGGATGAGGCAGATTTGCATCCCTGGCTTCACTGCCTTCGGCCTGCTCTTGAGAAGCAGGGTTAGCGCGCGTGTTGACCATCCTAGGTAAACAAGACAATGATTTAGTCAGGATGATAAAATTCTGACAGAGGATAAAAATGCAAGGAATAACTCGAAATGCAAGATGATCATCCGTATGACATGGTAAAAACAGAACTGCTTCTTTTATTCCATCGTCATACACACCATACAGAGTTTAGTACAAGACCAAACAAGGTACTATTACGGTGAAAAGAGGATTACATCTCATCGGAGGCATTCCAAGATCCTATACATTATTTTTCTACACCTCCGGAAGGAGTACAAACTAGGTCATATCCCACGAGTCACGCGGGACAATAGACGACACAGCTAGTGCGAACTAGTGATACTACCACTAACTCAGACCGATCCGTAGTAGTCTTCGTAGAAGTCACCTCCATAGCCTGGAAGCTCAACATGATCATCCGGAAACAGACGATCTCGCAGAGCTTGTGGACCATAGGGGCTAGGATGGGGTCTTGGACCAACAGACGGTGGCCTGCGGGGCCCGCGAGGTGGGGTGATGCCTCCTACATCACGCCAAACCATCACGTCTGGCAGAGCAGATCTCACAGGATAGAGATCGCGCATATCTGAGAATCCAGCTTGCACCGCCGGTGCGAACCGAGTCAAAGTGGCCCAGTGGTCAGCACGGGTATTGAAGAGCTCTAACCTTAAGGCCCGATTTTCACGGTCCTTATCCTCGAGCATCTCAGCAGTGGTGCGAGTCCGTGAATCCTCCTGAGTGGGGTCAGCATAAATAGCCTGGAGATACCCTTGTGCTCCCGGAAGTGATCCTGGCATATACCGGAAATCAGAGTCCCGAAATAAACCAGATCTGACCCGCATAATGGTCATCATAGAGTAGGCGGCGTCCTGCACAGCCATCTCAATGGTAACCCCGAGTCCATAAGAGCAGTGAAGAGGCTCGGTGGATCCAGGATAAGATGGAAATATCCTGACAGTGCAGAGATACTGGCTTTGATTAAAGTCTCGGAATTGCTCTTCGACCGTGTACTCAGGATACCAGCGGTATCCAGCCTCAGTCATTACCCTGACCAACTTAGCAGTATGGCCGGGTACATCTAGGCATCGAGTCAGGCGAACCACTTGATTGAGGTCGCGAGTGGCCATCTGAAAACACAATCATAATGCAAAGGCATTAGAATTTTTAGCAAAATTTCGGCAGCATAACAGCTGTAAATGCTCAAAAAAGATTTGAGACATTTGACAAAGGATTTCGTACACACTCAACATCACCATATCAAAGTTCTGAAACCATTCTGGCAACATAATGTGGTAGTAGAACTGAACTAGGCTGGTAACCATCAAACTTATAAGGTACTACTGATTAGTAACACGTGATCCTGATAGAGAGAACAGATCCTAATTCCTTAACCCCCGGTGGAAGAATGGACTGACTCAGATCAGAAAATCATAAGGTATAAGGAGTAAAAGAGCCTTACGTTCCAACCCACAAACAATTCCCCTACATATAACTAAAGAATTTCTAGACTCAACATCGACCAGTTTGGCTTGGAGAACCTACAGGCAGTCCGGCTCTGATGCCAACGCTGTCAGGACCCCGACTCAATGTCACATCGATCTAGCCGGTAACACCTCATATCACTTTGCGGCCTCACGCACGGTATTCCCACGGGTGTCGCCTTACCTTTGCCCGGATCCGTTTGCGCCTTTTGGCTCACGTATATGATAGTGTCGCTAGCATCCATATGATAAGGAGCCCGGGCTGACATGACTAGTCGTAAACCCAAAGTGGCACAGACTTACAGGGACAGGCATCCACGACCCAGCTTCGAACGTGTCGGTCATCAGCAAGTGGGTCCGGGCTGTAGCACTGGGCTAGCAGGACTCCGGTAAACCGGGCTGTAGCGGGCTAACAGGACTCCGGTACTCAAAGCGTGACATTTCCACGAAGGGACAGACACAGGAACGAAGAAGGACACATGCCGGCCAGCCTAAGTGTTCCAGAGCAGTAGCAAGCTACCATGGCTCAGCGGTAACACTAGGAGACATTTCCCGGTAAGAGAGGCTACTAAAGATAAACAACTAGATGGTCAGATCCCACACATACCAAGCATTTCAATCATACACACAATATGCTCGATATGTGCAAATACAACGAAGCATCACAACATGACTCTATGACACAAGTACTTTATTTAAGGCTCAGTGAGCCATACATAACATACACAAAGGTACGGGTCTCACGACCCCACATACAAGTCATACAGTCATACAAACCGGCAGCGGAAGTAACTTGTCTGAGTACAGACAACTAGTAAAATAAAAGAGGCTTGGAAAGCCTAACTATACTACGTGGTCCTTCACAAGCTCAGGGTCACCACCTGGGTCTTTAGCCTACTCGTTGATGTCAACGTCTACATAGAACCCATCAGAAGGGGTTGCAGCGTCTTCTGTAAAAATGTAGATTATAGCAACATGAGTACAAAGGTACTCAGCAAGACTTACATCAGATCCTACATACATGCATAGTATCAAGAAGGGTTGGTGGAGTTATTGCAGCAAGCCAGCTTTGACTCTTGGCTAGGCTATCCTACGATACTCCAACTTGAAATGGTTTTGCGCACACGAGTCCACTACTCACCAATTCAATACACTACCGAGGATCCACCTCCGTCTTCCTACGGAAGAGCCATCCTCGGCACTCACACTTATCTTGAGGCTTTTAACAGTTTCCATTTACTTGTCTATGAACTGTATAGGCAACCAAGTAGTCCTTTACCGTGGACGCGGCTATTCGAATAGATTATGATAACCCTGCAGGGGTGTACTTCTTCATACATGTTTCCACCACTTAGCGTCTGCACACGACATGTGCTCAGCAGACTTCAAGCGAAAGCCGACGTGGGTGTAGATCACGACCTACCTAAACACTTAAGCCTCTAGTCCAGGTTTATTGCCTATTCAGGTTCCATCCGCAGGGAGTCCGGCCGAGGTTTCCCATACGGCCCCGAACGATGTGAACAGGGTTCCCGAGATACCTAACGGGTATTCGGTACACCCGGCCACGTACCTACCGCATCACAGCCCACCCCTACGGTCAGCGCTGTCCACGGCCTCCAGTAAGCTACAAACACCAGAAACTACTTGCAACTCCTGGACAGAGAGCTAGGGTGAATAAGAAGTCGAGCGGGGTCATATTTCAGGGCCCAATGCATGGTAGTAGCTGTATCTTAAATCACGCATACAGATCTCAGTGCTTAAGGTCGGCTTCAATGAAACAACCCACCATGTACTCCTACATGGCCTCTCATCGATACCTTTACCAAATCGTGTTCACCACACCACTCTCATTACCGACATAATCATTTCACTCTAGCCCATCACCCAGATGAACCAGACCTGACACGACTCTAAGCATAGCAGGCATAGCAAGGTAGGAACAACACATACATATGGCTCAATCAACTCCTACACATGCTAGTGGGTTTCATCTAGTTACTGTGGCAATGACAGGTCATGTAGAGGAAATGGGTTCAACTACCGTAGCACACAGCAGTTTGAAACGCGTTGTCTTAATGCAGTAAAAGAGAGCAGGAGCGAGAACATGGGATTGTATCGATATGATCAAATGGTTGGTTGCTTGCCTGATGGTTCGATGCACTGATACGGTTCTTCGTTAGGGTAATCACGGTATTCCTCGGAGGCAGAACCTGCCGCAGAGAGCACCGATACACAAACATTACCAAACAATATGCAACAATATGATGCATGCATGAGACATGGCAAAATGAGTGTATTGGGCTAATGCAACTAAAACCAGAAGGGTTTGAACAAATTTGAATCAAGGATTCAAATTTCAAATTCAAATATGGCCTTTTAAAGTGCTTTTCCTTGTTCTGCTTAAAACATCAATTTAACTTGTTTGATCATGCATGAAAATAGTACAGATGGATAGATTGGATTTTTCTGATCATTTTTCATATATAATTTGTCCAATTTGGAGTTACAGAATAAAAGTTATGAATTTTTGAAGTTTAAATAATATTCTGGAATTTCCTGATTTAAATTAAATCCAGAAATTATAGTTATTGCGCCAGCATGACGTCAGCATGACGTCAGTGGTCAACTGCGGCTGGCTGGAGTCAAACCTGACGTGTGGGGCCCACACGTCAGTGACAGGGGGGTTAAACAGGGTTAAATTAATTCTAATTACTAATTAGTGGCGCTGGGGCCCACTGGTCAGTGTCAGGGGTTAACTAACAGTGGTTAGCGCTAATCTAACCATCTGACCAACAGGGCCCACGCGTCAGTGACCCTGGGGGGTCAAACCTCAGGTCGGACAGGTCAAACCCCACCGGCGACATGACGCCGGCGAGGCCCGAGACGGCGGCGAAAGTGCTTTTTGCCATTCCGGCAACCAAATGGATGGCGGAAGGCATCTACGTGTTGCTGAGGTTGAGCCGCGACTATTGGTGGTGGTGGTTGGGCTCGGGGTGGCCGGACTTGACGGCGGCGAGCTCGGCGGCGGCTGCCGGAGTTCGGGTGCGGTCGGAATCGACGTTGCAGGGGGCTTGGGGAGGCGTTAGTGCGCGCTGCGTGCTCCTGGTGAGGTGGGGAGCACGATGGTGTGCTCGGTTGGGTGCTACGGTGACCGTGGCCACGACGGCGACATCGCCGGCGGCGTGGAGCTCTCGGCCAAGGTGGGGCTAGGGCCTAGAGGTCGGGAGAGACCAGGGGAGAAGGGGGAAACGATCCGGGGCTCACCGCGGGGCTGCAGAGGTGGTTAGCGGGCTCGGGGACGCGCTGGAGACGACGAATTCGACGGCGACGATGATCGGAGCCCGAAGAGGGGAACGGCGACGTGGCGGCGATGCAGGGCTTCCGGGGAGCTGTGGAGCGGTGGGGAGGAAGAGGGAGTCGAGGCGGAGCTCCTGAGCTAGTCGGGGGAGCGAGGGGTGGTCGAAGACGGCGGCTATGGCGAACGGCGGCGACGGTGGTGTTCGGCCGTGAGAGAGAGAGGGAGAGAGCAGCACGGGAGAGAGAGAGGGATAAGGCCAGGGGATCGGGGCGGCACCGAGAAGAAGCGCCGCGGCGTCGCGCTGGCGGGGGAGGCAGGCAGACGGGCTGGTGGCGTGGCGCTCCGGCCGTGCGCGCGCGCCGGCCACACGCCTGGCCGACTGGCGCCAGGAGGACGACGGCGGTGGTGGGCTGGGCTGGCTTGCTGGGCCGGCCAGCTGGCTGGGCCGCACAGGGAAGTTTTTCCCCTTTTTTTTCTATTTCTGTTTTTATTTAATATATCTGCAACTTTGTTGAATTTAATAAAATACCTAGGCAAGTTCAAAAATCACCAAACTATTCCTGGCCCATAGTTGGATTATTTCCAACATGAAACATTTTAGTTTGGAGATATTTGAGCATTTAAATATTTTATATTATTTTAAATGCCCAAATTCAAATATTTATGATTTAATTCAAAAACCCTAGGATGGCCTAGGAAAATGTGCATCATTTTTGGCAGAGGTTTTGAACCAAGACAAAAATGATGGGCATTTTAGGAGGGCATTTCAGGTTCATTGAAAAATTATTTTAGTAACCCTAGTTGGTTTCAGAGGGGACTGGGGGTTCTGTCATCCCCACTTCAAGTTTCTGATGAAAGAATAAACATGATGCAACACTCTAATGCATGACTAGCTAGGGTGTGACAACCCAGCCCGCCCACCCTGGTGGCAGTAGCCACATTGGCAGTAGGAGAAGTCGCGGCTCCGTCATGGGCTCAGTCCATCCTCAACTTCCTAGCAAACCAAGATCTTCCGGCTGACGAAACAGAGGCAAGACAAGTCCAACGTCGAGCCGGAGCATACACAATCGTCAACAGAGAACTCGTCAAGCGCAGTGTCACTGGAGTCCTCCAACGGTGCGTCGAGCAAGAGAAGGGCATTGCAATCCTCAGAGACATCCACCAAGGAGAATGCGGCCACCACGCGGCTTCAAGATCACTCGTCGCCAAAGCTTTCCGCCATGGTTTCTTTTGGCCGACTGCTTTGGATGACACCAAAGAATTAGTTAAAAATTGCAAAGGGTGCCAACTCTTCAGCTCCAAGCAACACATGCCGGCTTCGGCACTCAAGACCATTCCCCTCACCTGGCCCTTCGCCGTTTGGGGACTGGACATGGTGGGCCCATTCAAGCCGGCGCGCGGCGGCATGACGCATTTGCTCGTCGCCGTGGACAAATTTACCAAGTGGGTCGAGGCAAAGCCGATCAAGAAGCTGAATGGGCCGACTGCCGTGACATTCATCGCAGACATAACAACTCGGTTCGGCGTGCCACACAGCATCATCACCGACAATGGCACGAATTTTTTCAAAGGAGCCTTGTCACGTTTCTGTGCAACGCAAGGTATCCGGCTGGACTTAGCGTCCGTCGCCCACCCGCAGTCAAACGGCCAGGTTGGGCGAGCCAACCGCCTCATCCTCTCCGGCATCAAGCCCCGACTGGTCGTACCACTAGAGCGTTCAGCCGGCTGTTGGCTCGACGAGCTGCCGGCTGTCCTCGGGAGTCTGCGCACTACCCCAAACAAGTCAACCGGCTTCACTCCTTTCTTCCTCGTGTATGGTGCCGAGGCGATCATCCCAACCGACATCGAGTTCGACTCGCCCCGGGTAACCATGTACTTGGAGGCGGAGGCCAAGGAAGCATGAGAAGACGGCGTCGACCTGCTGGAAGAAGGCCGGCTGTTAGCCCTCAGCCGGTCTGCCATCTACCAGCAGGGTTTGCGCCGCTACCACAGTCGGAAGGTCAGACCAAGATCCTTCCAAGAGGGCGACCTTGTGCTCCGGCTGATCCAGCAAACAGCCGGCCAGCACAAGCTCTCGGCCCCTTGGGAGGGCCCCTTCGTCATCAGCAGAGCTTTAGGAAACGACTCCTACTACCTAATCGACGCACAGAAACCCAAGGCACGCAAGAGAGACGACTCCGGCAAGGAGTCGGAACGACCATGGAACGCCAACCTCCTTCCAAGGTTTTACAGTTGAAATGCAGTATGTATCACGCTAACTTTTGTACTAAGTACGAGACAATAGGCCCCCCGAGGAGGGCTCGGGGACTACAATCCTTTATCTATGAATGAAGAGTGTCATGCTTATGACCTTGTCATTTCATTTACTTGTTCCGTCCGGCAGCGGTTCGACTAGTCGGCCCGGGGACTGGCCGACTGGAGTTATATTAGAAGTCCTACCCGCGGTCAGACAAGTAGTGCGCCGACACCCAAGCTTAGATCTTGCCAAAGTCGCAGTTCGAAGAACCGGCTGTCCGGCTGGCAAAAGTCAAAAGCAGGAAAGGATGCCCACACGAAAAATGGCTAGGGACCAACGGACTAATATAACGACAGCCGGTTTGCCGCCTACCACCGACCGACTACCAGAGTAGCCGGCCGGCCGGTTTCCATTCACTTCACTTCAATCCAAGAAAGCTGGAGTACTTGCCTCCCCAAAGAGGGAAGGCGGCAAAGGAAAAAGCCTAAGGATAAAAAGCATACACGAATGGAAACCAAACATGCACACAATAATATTTACATAAAAGACCTCCAAGAGGCCGGCATTCAACATAGTTTGGATACACCCCTAGTGGGTGGAACTGCGAAAGCTTAATAAAGATTGTTCAAAAGGCAACAAGCAGGAAAAACAAGGACGGCAGGTTAACCCAGCGGAGCGACCGACGAGCCGGGCTGGTCGGTGGAGACGGTTGTGCCGGCTGAAGGAGTGGCCGGCTGGCGAACCTCGGCTTGATCACCGCCTCCCGTAGGGGGCGCGCTTCCGCGCGCCTCGTTGCTGGAGGCACGGTCAGCCTGAGGCCGGCCGGTTGTTCCACTAGCCGGCTCGACGTCTTCACCGTCCTCTTCTTCGTCATCTTCGCCCTCATCGCTGGAGGCGATCTCCTCTGCCGAGTCCTCGCCCACCGCCGGGTTCAGCCGAACCACTCCTCCGGCTGGGCAACGCCGTCATCGTTGATTTCTGGCGCAAAAACGCTGATGACAGTGCACTCGGCGATCGTCGAAGCGCGCTGGGTGATAGCCGGCCGCACCTCTTCCAGCTCCACGTTGGCCTCCAGCCGCCAAGTATGCAGCCTGTCCAGGTTCAGCCCTGGGTACCAGGCTCGGACGAACTCCAACGCCCGCCCGGCTCCAAGACGGGCCGCCGATGCCTTCCAAGCTTCAAAGCAACCGACTGCGACCTCCAGCCAGTCGACAGTCCGGCTTGGGGTGCGGGGCATCGTCTCGCCAGGCCAGAGGGCGGCCAACACCTGCGCCCCGGCACGTTGGAGCCAGCGAAGCATCCGGTGAGCCGGCTGCAGCCGCGCTTGGACAGCCAAGAGCTGCTCCTCAAGCGTCCTATTCGCGTCCGACGCGATGTTGACCCCCGCCTGACGGTGCGCCTCGCGATGGGCCTCGATGGTTTGGGCGGCGAAGGCGGAGTAGCCGGGAAAGTAGTCTGCGCAAGAAAATAGCCAGCAGCACAAGTCAGGCCAAAAACCAGGCGGCAAGGGGCAGGAGAGGAGCGAGGAAGGCGGCTTACCGTCGATCAAGTCCTCGATGCGGCCGAAGCCTTCATCCAGCGCTTGCCGGGTCTCAGCCCAGCTGGCCGCCTCGGTCTCAAACTCTGCCTTCAGGGCGGCCTCGCTATCCTGCGCTTTCTGCAGGGCTGCCTTGTGGCTCTCCTCCTGGTCAGCCAGCTTCTTGGCCAGGCGGTCACGCTCCTGGACCAAGGCAGCGTAGTCGGCATCCTTGGTGCGAAGGGCGTTGGTCCCTGAAAGCACGAAAGACGAAAGAAAAAACCAATAAGGAAAAAGTCGTCAAGGAAGATCCGACCCGACTGCTCAGCAGTCGGCCCGAATCTCGGGGACTATACCCAGTGGGTGCGCTGACGCGCCCCCACGGAAGAAATCAAGAGACCAAAGTTGCCAAGAATGAAAGACTCACCCGGATGGCGGCCCGCGTCGACAGGAACTTCTGGGTGTACTGCTGCAGCAGGACGGCCTGAGCTTGAAGCCGGCTCCGGACCTCTTGGGCCGCCACATTCAGCTCGCCAGTCCCCCCCGCTGGGAGTCCACTCAGACGTGGCGGTGCTGGCCGCCTCCAGGGCCTCCGCCGACTGGCCGGCGCCCGCAACTCGGCGCGACTCCGGCGGAGAGGCGCTTCCCCCTGCGCGCCGACGCGTTACCGGCTCCACCTCGAGGCTGGCTCCGACCTCCGGCTCACCCCCGGCCGGCTCCTCTGGCGCTGCTGACGATTGGCCGCCTTGGCCCGCTCCAGTTGGCGCTGCCGGCGGCGCTCTCTCCGTGAAGACCACGAGGTCCTCCCCCCTCTCCATCAGCAGCGGGTCTTGGACGATTTCCTCCACCAGGGGCAATGGGGTGTCAGGGGCCACGGCCCGGAGGGGAATGGCGAGCAACGGAGGCTGGTTACGCGAGCCCTCTGCCCCCGTCTCCGCGGTCGCCGCCTCCGCTTGAGCCTTGGCTGCCGTGTCGGCCTGCTCCTTCGCCGCCTGGGCGGCCGCTTGTTCCGCCGCCTCCCGTTCCTCCCGCGCCTCACGGGCATTCCGCTCCGTGGCCTCCCTGAGGTCGGCGCGGGGGTCCACGCGGCGGGAGCCTGAAGACCCTCCAGTCGGCCCAACTATGGAGCCGCCCGGACCCCGCTCAAGGGAAAGCGGCGCCCCGTCCAGCGAGCGAGGAAAGGTTAGGAAGAATGTTCAACAGAAGAGAACAATGGAAAGCATGTGTCTAAGCAATCGACGACTTACGCTGAGACCGCCTGAGGCTGCTTCACCACCTTGCGGAAGTGGGCCGCTTTCACGGCCGCTTCATCTCGTTTGGTCGCCGCGGTGGAGGCTTTGGACTTCTTCGGCCGACTGCCGAAGAGGGTTGACGCGGCCCGGCGCTTCTGTGCGCCGCCGCTGGCAGCCGGCGTGGTGGACAAGCCCGCGCCTTGATGGTCGGCCGCCGGCTGGCGACGCGGGGCGACTTCGGCTTCGGCATCATCCGGCCAGTCCTTGAAGCTGGCAGTAAGCCCTGTGCCTCCGGGCTCGGTGTTGTCCCCCACGACGGCGTCTTCCATGGCGGCCGCCCCCAAATCCGGGTCGTCGACGTCGTCCACCGTGCGGTCGGGGACTTACTGGCGTTCTATCCCTGCTGCCCCGGTCGTCGGCGGAAGAAGGGGGTTCTGCTAAGAAGAACCGACTGATCAGAAGCCGGCCATCATAAAGCCGACTACCTACAAAAAGAAGAAAGAGAGGAAAGCTTACCACGGGCGGAGGGTTGGCACGAGAATACGGCGCCTTGCCATATCGCCAGTCCTCGGCGAGCTTGCAATTGGAGATATAATTTACCATGAGCGACACCTCCGCATGAGGCATCTCCCTGGTGCTCAGCCGGCTTGGGTCGAAGCGGCCGCTCATATGACACATCATGTGGGGCCGGCTTTGGAGAGGAAGTATCCGGCGCTCCACGAAGGCGGCCACCAAGTCGGCCCCGTGCAGGCCTTCCGACTGGATCATCACCCGAAGCCAGGAGACGGCAGCGTTCCCGGCCGGAGACAGTGACCTGGACCGGAAACTCCATGAGGGTTGCCTCCCAGCCGGCGGGCCGACTATGTAAGCCAGCAGGTTGACGCGGTCTCCTTGCTGGGCGACGTTCTTCACGTAGAAGTACGACTTCTGCCAGATCTTCACCGACTGGATCAGGAGGATGGACGGGAACGGGTTGTTCTCGCCCGACCTCCTCATGGCGATGTAGGCCCCGCAGGGGGCGGGCACGCCTGCGACGACGGTGCCGAGTTTGCTCTGGAAGAATTCCCCCCAGAGCTCCAGCGTGGGGAGCACCCCCAAGAAACCTTCACAGAGAGAGATGAAGGCCGACAGCAGCATCACCGCGTTGGGCGTGAGGTGATGCGGCTGAAGATTGTAGAACTCGAGGAAGGAGCGCAGGAATCTGCTCGCCGGAAGGCCGAAGCCGCGCAGGAAGTGCGAGCGGAAGACGACCCGCTCGCCCTCCTCCGGTGTCGGCGATATCTCCGCCTCCGGCGCCAGGCGGACCCGCACGAGGTTGGCGTCGGGCAGGCGCCGAGTCTGGCGGAGGACTCAACATGGTCCTCGTGGACGTTGGAGCCGTCCAACGAGCTCGACAGCGCCATGGGAGCAAGACGATGCGGCGGCACGGCGGCGCTGAGACGGGAAGCTGCGATGGCAGCGAGAGGAAGAAAGGAGGACGAAGAGGGGCGGAGTGAGGGAGAGCGTGGGAACCTCTGTCTCTCCCCTCCTCCCCCTACTTATAGGCTCGCGTGGCAGAGCCGAGGAGGCGCGGCGTGGGGAAACGTGGGGATCAATCGTGCCCACTCCCCCACGTCCCGCATTTATTACGCCCTAAAGGCGAAATAAAATCGCCACGGGAAGGCGAGCGGTCCATCTGGGCTGCAGAAGATCAGCGCTCGGGCCGAGGCCTAGGAGTGGCGGGCGCGGGCCTGCGGCGGCGTCCCGTCGCGCGCTTGCACTGGCAGGTTTCCGCTGCCACGTGGCCCCCGAGAGGGCCCGCGGTCGGCACGCGGGTCAACCACCATCCCGCCTGCAAGACACAAGAGCTCTCTAAAATCGGCATACACCAGCAAAGCCGGCTCCTCAGGGTAGGAAGCTGACCAAGCTTCTCGTCCCTCTGTCCGCCTCGAATCTCGATCAGCTTCGGGGACTACTGTCGGAGTAAATAGCCATGGGTAGCCTAGCCGGCTTCCCCTGGCCCTTCTGAAAAAATTACGAGCCCATCCGGCTCTCAAGAATCCAAGACATGGGGCCGCCTTCCCCTTGCTGGCTGTCACCCAGGCCGGCTTTCGGAAGGCGGCCCGACTTTAGCCCTCATGAAGAAAGCCATGGGAGGGCCGACTTCGAGAAGCCGGTCGCGAGAAGGCCGACTCCAAGAAGCCAGCTCCCATAAAGCAGTCGAGACCATACCCGCAAAGTTTGCATCCACCTAGCGGCGATGAGACGGGGCGTGGCTACAGTGAAGCCTGCCACCCCCAAATCCCGGAGCACGACCGGCACAGTGCGCCGTACGGGTGACCATGACCCGCCCGGCGCAACACTGTTGCCATGTTGACCCTGACGCCATCCACGATGGGCTGCCAGTACGGCCCACGGGCGGTGGGCCCCTTCGGGCAGGGAGACGCCCGAAGGCGGCCCCTCCTCCCCCAGTCGGCCCAAGACAGAGCCGGCTCCCCGCAACCGGCTTGCCGCCCTCCTCGAAGGAGACGCCCCATTAAGGAGACAAGACGCGGAGAGGCTACAGCAATCGCCCGCCGGACGGCGGTACTGTAGCCACGCCTACCACGACGAAGCCCACGTCACCAAGATGGAGCAACAGTAGCCAGCTGTCGACCAGGTCCCGGACAGTGGGGCCTGCATGTCGACCGAGGGGCCGGCAGCCGGCGGGACCCACCAGTCGGCGGGCCCTAGCGGCCGGCGCAGAAGCCGGCGAGCGCAGTCACAGACGGCTGGGCCCCGCGCCCAGTCCGATTACCATTGTACCCCCGGGGGGTAGGCCTATATAAACCCCCCGGGGCACCCATGCAAAGGGTTCGACCCCCAGCTAGTTTTAGACACCACACAAGGAGAAGAAGCAAGCTAGTCGCGCCCTTCTTCCTCCTCCCACCGAACAGCTCAAGGAGCATTGTGTAGCTACTTGTCCATCTAGTGATCATGCGGAGACCCCGCAGAGCAGCAGTAGGGGTGTTATCTCCACGGAGAGCCCCGAAGCTGGGTAAGATTCGCCGGCGTGCATGTCTTCGCCTCATCCCGTTTCCAGGCACCGGCGACTTCTTACTGGCTCCCATAATGATAAGCCATCTGTTGGCATATGTCGCACCTACCACCCGACACATACTCATCGACATGCAAGTCGTGATTCCTATTACAAGAACATGATCAATCTTATACATCACATATATCATTCATCACATCCTTTTGGCCATATCACATCATAAGGCATATGCTGCAAAAACAAGTTAGACGTCCTCTAATGGTTGTTGCAAGTTTTTACGTGGCTGCTATAGGTTTCTAGCAAGAACGTTCCTTACCTACGCGAAAACCACAACGTGATATGCCAATTTCTATTTACCCTTCATAAAGACCCTTTTCATCGAATACGATCCGACTAAAGTGGGAGAGACAGACACCCGCTAGCCACCTTATGTAACTAGTGCATGTCAGTCGGTGAAACCAGTCTCACGTAAAAGTACGTGTGAGGTCGGTCCGGGCCGCTTCATCCCACGTGCCGTCGAATCAAGATAAGACTAGTAACGGCAAGTAAATTGACAATATCGATGCCCACAACTGCTTTGTGTTCTACTCGTGCATAGAAACTACACATAGACCTAGCTCTGATACCACTGTTGGGGATTGTAACAGAAATTTAAAATTTTCTACGCATCACCAGGATCAATCTATGGAGTAATCTAGCAACGAGGGGAAGGAGAGTGCATCTACATACCCTTGTAGATCGCTAAGTGGAAGCGTTCAAGTGAATGGGGTTGATGGAGTCGTACTCGCCGTGATCCAAATCACCGATGATCCTAGTGCCGAACGGACGGCACCTCCGCGTTCAACACACGTACAACCCGGTGACGTCTCCTACGCCTTGATCCAGCAAGGGGAGAAGGAGAGGTTGGGGAAGACTCCATCCAGCAGCAGCACGACGGCATGGTGGTGAAGGAGGAGCGTGGTAATCCTGCAGGGCTTCGCCAAGCACCGCGGGAGAAGAGGAGGACTTGGGAGAGGGGGAGGGCTGCGCCAGAACTTGGGTGCGGCTGCCCTCCCAACCCCCACATATATATAGGGGCAAGGGAGAGGGGGGCCGGCCCCCTCAGATCCAATCTGAGGAGGGGGCGGCGGCCAGGGGGGTTTCCTTGCCCCCCAAGGCAAGAGGGGCGCCCCCCCTTTAGGGTTCCCCCAAACCCTAGGCGCATGGGCCCTAGGGGGGAGGCGCCCAGCCCACTAAGGGGCTGGTCCCTCTCCACACACAGCCCATAGGGTCCTCCGGGGCAGGTGGACCCTCCCGGTGGACCCCCGGAACCCCTCCAGTGGTCCCGGTACAATACGGGTAAACCCTCGAATTATTCCGGTGACCGTATGATGACTTCCCATATATAAATATTTACCTCCGGACCATTTCGGAACTCCTCGTGACGTCCAGGATCTCATCCGGGACTCCGAACAACATTCAGTAACCACGTATATCTATTCCTATAACCCTAGCATCATCGAACCTTAAGTGTGTAGACCCTACGGGCTCGGGAGTCATGCAGACATGGCCGAGACAACTCTCCGGTCAATAACCAACAGCGGGATCTGGATAGCCATGTTGGCTCCCACATGCTCCATGATGATCTCATTGGATGAACCACGATGTCAAGGATTTAATCAATCCCGTATACAATTCCCTTTGTCTAGCGGTACGATACTTGCCCGAGATTCGATCGTCGGTATCCCGATACCTTGTTCAATCTCGTTACCGGCAAGTCTCTTTACTCGTTCCGTAACACATCATCCCGTGATCAACTCCTTGGTCACATAGTGCACATTATGATGATGTCCTACCGAGTGGGCCCAGAGATACCTCTCCGTTACACGGAGTGACAAATCCCAGTCTCGATTCGTGCCAACCCAACAGACACTTTCGGAGATACCTGTAGTGTACCTTTATAGCCACCCAGTTACGTTGTGACGTTTGGCACACCCAAAGCACTCCTACGGTATCCGGGAGTTGCACAATCTCATGGTCTAAGGAAATGATACTTGACATTAGAAAAGCTTTAGCATACGAACTACATGATCTTTGTGCTAGGCTTAGGATTGGGTCTTGTCCATCGCATCATTCTCCTAATGATGTGATCCCGTTATCAACGACATCCAATGTCCATGGTCAGGAAACCGTAACCATCTATTGATCAACGAGCTAGTCAACTAGAGGCTTACTAGGGACATGGTGTTGTTTATGTATCGACACATGTATCTGAGTTTCCTATCAATACAATTATAGCATGGATAATAAACGATTATCATGAACAATGAAATATAATAATAACTAATTTATTATTGCCTCTAGGGCATATTTCCAACATCCACTCCTGTTGAGAATAACCCACCTAACACGGAAGATAAGGACAGCCTTTGTTGATACATGAGCTATTCGAGCATACAAAACAGAATATTTATTTGAAGGTTTATAGTTTGGCACATACAAATTTACTTGGAACGGCAGGTAAATACCGCATATAGGAAGGTATAGTGGACTCATCTGGAATAACTTTGGGGTTTAACGGATTGGATGCACAAGCAGTATTCCCGCTTAGTACAGGTGAAGGCTAGAAAAAGACTGGGAAGCGACCAACTAGAGAGCGACAACAGCCATGTACATGCATTAAAATTAATAAACATTGGATGCAAGTATGAGTAGGATATAATCCACCATGAACATAAATATCGTGAAGGCTATGTTGATTTTGTTTCAACTACATGCGTGAACATGTCCCAAGTCAAGCCACTTAAATCATTCAAAGGAGGATACCACCCCATCATACCACATCATAGTCATCTCAATAGCATGTTGGCACACAAGGTAAATCATTATAACTCATAGCTAATCAAGCATGGCACAAGCAACTATGATCTCTAATTGTCATTGCAAACATGTTTATTCATAATAAGCTGAATCAAGAACGACGGGCTCATCATATTTACAAAAACAAAAGAGGTCGAGTTCATACCAGCTTTTCTCATCTCAGTTAGTCCATCATATATCATCATAATTGCCTTTCACTTGCACGACTGAACGGTGTGAATAATAATAAGAGTGCACGTGCATTAGACTAAGCTGGAATCTGCGAGCATTCAAGAAACAGGAGAAGGCAAGGCAATATGGGCTCTGGGTTAAATCAACAATAATGCATATAAGAGCCACTTCAACAATTTAATTATGGTCTTCTCCTACTGACCCCCAAAGAAAAGAAAAGAAAAGAAAACTATTTACACGGGAAAGCTCCCAACAAGCAAAAGAAGAACGGGAAATATTTTTGGGTTTTCTTTTTAATTATTACTACTACAGTAGAAAAATAAACTACGAATAATTTTTTGTTTTTCTTAAGGTTTAACAAACACACAAGAAGAAAGCAGGAAAAGGAAAATAAACTAGCATGGATATTACAGTGAAAAAGTATGAGCACCGACATCTAGCAACGAGTGTGTGTGAACATAAATATAATGTCGGTTTGAAATACATACTCCCCCAAGCTTAGGCTTTTGGCCTAAGTTGGTCTATGGCCACGGCTGGCCTGGCGGATATCCATAATAATAGTTGTTGGGGTCGTACTGTGATGCAGAGGAATAGTTGGGATCATACTGTGATGAAGAAGAAGACTCTGACTGCCCTCTAGATCCCAAGAATAAACAGATTGTCGTGGGGGCTCATTTTGTGGTTCCTGTTCTGGCTCCTTAGTGGGTGCAGGGTTCCGGTAGGTGTGAATAGCCGTCAACGAAACAAGGTATGTGCCTGCAGTCAAATCAAACAAAGAAGGAGCAGGCAGGGTGATAGTCTCAGGATGATGTTTATTAAAAACAGTTGATATCTAAGCTCCCCTGCCCTATTCTTAACAATAAAATCATGTGCGACCATACTTTTATGATCTAGATAAACACGGGGCAGCACCTTTTCTTCCTTCTCAGCATGCCTAATAGGTATGTTAAAATGTGCGGCTAGGCGTGTGGCATAGATGCCTCCAAAGATGGGGCCCTTAGTACGGTTCATATTTAACCGTCTAGCAATAATACCACCCATACTAAAAGTGTTATCACTATATAAACCTTGGAGCAGAATAATTAAATCAGGGATACTAAGGTTTCCAGAATTTTCGCGTCCAATTAAACAACGACTAGCAAATAATGCAAAGTAACGCAAAACGGGAAAATGTATGCTAGTGATTCGTGTATCGGAAACCTTCCTGGTTTCTCCTACAGTGATATTATCAATAAACCCAGCCACATCATCATGATGTGGTTCTTCTGTCTTGCCCTCAAAAGGGACTAAACAAATCCAACAGAAATCATAAAGTGACATCTCCTTAGGCTCATCATATAAATGAAATTCCACCGTAGGTGGTGAGTTCCTAGGATGAAAATAAAAGTTTTGCACAAAGGTATTTGTGAGTAAGAGATACTGATCGCATTGGTCGTGAAGGAAGGCGGTGAGGCCTGCATTGTGAGCCAATTCATGAAAATCTTCATAGATACCGGCTGCTCTCAAGAAATCTTCAGAAGGCCATTCACACGCCCGAATCTCCGCGGTGCGTGGCAAATTATACTTAGGCTTAGGTGCCTTTTCCTTCGAGCTTTGGCTTGATGAGCCCCTCAATAATCTCCTCATCATTTTTCTGAAACAATCTGAAATTTTTAGTAACTTCAAACAAAAATGAACCAACTTCAATAAAACTGATAGTAACTACTCCTACAAGTGCCTAGAGCCTATATCAAGCATTAGAACTACTTGGAACCATATAAATTTGACATGCAAGCTCAAGAACATGGTCACCTATGCAGCAAAAATTTGCAATGAATAAAGCACTAGAACAAAAACTAATTGGACCAATGGAAGAGTCACATACCAAGGGACAATCTCCCCAAGCAGTTTTGCGAGAGGTGCTTTGAGCAAGGAGATCGAAAATCACAGCAAAAGTGGCTGGAACTCGTGCTTGAGTTGGTTTTTCGGGTTTGTGTGAGATAGAGGAAGAAGATGGGTGCTAGGATAAGTGGAGGAGGGCCACCGTGGGCCCACGAGGCAGGGGGGCGCGCCCACCACCCTCGTGGCCAGGTGGCAGCTCCTCCCGCGATAATTTTTGCACAGTAAATCCTCAAATATTCCTAAAAAAATCATACTAAATTGGCATGGCTATCTGAGGACTTTTGTTTTCGGGATATTTTTATATTGCACGGATAAGTCAGGAAACAGACAGAAAAATACTATTTTTACTTTATTTCTACTAAATTATAGAAAATATAAAGAGGGTACAGAAGTTTGTGCTTCTAGTTTCATCCATCTCATGCTCATCAAAAAGAATCCACTAACAAGGTTGATCATGTATTGTTAACAAACTCATTCCGATAATCATGAAACCGGAGAAATTTCGAATAACACTAAGTTACCTCAACAAGGATATGCACATCCCCTATAATAAGTATATCATATTTCTTTTTGACCGTAGGAATAGGAAATTCAAAACCTCCAATTATAATCGATGGAATTTTTCCAATGGAGTTGATACTATGAACTTGAGGTTGTTTCCTCGGAAAGTGTACCGTATGCTCATTACCATTAACATGAAAAGTGACATTGCCTTTGTTGCAATCAATAACAGCCCCTGCAGTAGTAAGAAAAGGTTTTCCAAGAATAATAGACATACTATCATCCTTGGGAATATCAAGAATAACAAAGTCAGTTAAAATAGTAATGTTTGCAACCACAACAGGCACGTCCTCACAAATACTGACAGGTATAGCAGTTGATTTATCAGCCATTTGCAAAGATATTTCAGTAGGTGTCAGCTTATTCAAGTCAAGTCTACGATATAAAGAGATAGGCATAACACTAACACCGGCTCCAAGATCACATAAAGCAGTTTTAATATAATTTCTTTTAATGGAGCAAGGTATAGTGGGTACTCCGGGATCTCCAAGTTTCTTTGGTATTCCACCCTTAAAAGTATAATTAGCAAGCATGGTGGAAATTTCAGCTTCCGGTATCTTTCTTTTATTAGTAATGATATCCTTCATATATTTAGCATAAGGATTTGTTTTGAGCACATCAGTCAATCGCATACGTAAAAAGATATGCCTAATCATTTCAGCAAAGCGCTCAAAATCCTCATGATCCTTTTTCTTGGATGGTTTAGGAGGAAAAGGCATGGGTTTCTGAACCCAAGGTTCCCTTTCTTTACCATGTTTCCTAGCAACAAAGTCTCTTTTATCATAACGTTGATTCTTTGATTGTGGGTTATCAAGATCAACAGTAGGTTCAATCTATACATCATTATCATTACTAGGTTGAGCATCATCATTAATATTTTTACTAGGTTCATGTTCATTACCAGATTGTGTTTCAGCATCAGACATAGAAATATCATTTGGATTATCAGGTGGTTCAGCAATAGGTTCACTAGAAGTTTGCACAGTTCTATCATTTTTCTTTTTCTTCTTTTTAGAAGAACTAGGTGCATCAATATTATTTCTCTGAGAATCTTGCTCGATTCTCTTAGGGTGGCCTTCAGAATACAAAGGTTCCTGAGTCATTCTACTAGTTTTAGTAGCCACTCTAACAGCATAATCATTTTTCTTACTATTCATTTCATGGAGCAATTCTTTTTGAGCTTTAAGTACTTGTTCTACTTGAGTGGTAACCATAGAAGCATGTTTGCTAACAAGTTTAAGTTCACCTCTAATATTAGCCATATAATCACCCAAGTATTTAATTATATCGGAATCATATTTCAATTGTCTACCAAAATAAGCATTGAAATTTTCTTGTTTGACAATAAAATTATCAAACTCATCAAAGCATTGCCTAGCAGACTTATAGTGAGGGATATCACCTTCATCAAATCTATAGAGAGCATTTACCTTTACTACCTGTGTCGGGATATCGGGAGGTTCTTCAATGAATAAAGGATTAAGATCATATACTTCATCAACAGGCGGTATATTAAGACCATGTATTTCTTCAATAGGAGGTAAATTCTTAACATCTTCAGCTTTAATACCTTTTTCTTTCATAGATTTCTTTGCCTCTTGCATATCTTTGGGACTGAGAAATAGAACACCTCTCTTCTTTGGATTTGGTTTAGGAATAGGATCATTAATTGGAGCGGGAGCTGGCTCAGGAGGTGCCCAATTATTTTCATTTGTCAACATATTATTCAATAGAATTTCAACTTCATCCGATGTTCTTTCCCTGAAAAGAGAACTAGCACAACTATCCAGGTAATCTCTGGAAGCATCGGTTAGTCCATTATAAAAGATATCAAGTATTTCAGGTTTCTTAAGAGGATGATCAGGCAAAGCATTAAGTAACTTGAGAAGCCTCCCCCAAGCTTGTGGGAGACTCTCTTCTTTAATTTGCACAAAGTTGTATATTTCCCTTAAAACAGCTTGTTTCTTATGAGCAGGGAAATATTTAGCAGAGAAGTAATAAATCATATCCTGGGGACTACGCACACAACCAGGATCAAGAGAATTAAACCATATCTTAGCATCACCCTTTAATGAGAACGGAAATATTTTGAGTATATAGAGGTAACATGATCTCTCATTATTAGTGAACAGGGCAGCTATGTCATTTAACTTAGTAAGATGTGCCACAACAGTTTCAGATTCATAGCCATAAAACGGATCAGATTCAACCAAAGTAATTATATCAGGATCAACAGAGAATTCATAATCTTTGTCAGGAACACATATAGGTGAAGTAGCAAAAGCAGGATCGGGTTTCATTTTATCTCTAAGTGATTCTTTGTTCCATTTAATTAACAACCTTTTAAGCTCATATCTATCTTTGCAGGCTAAAATAGCTAAAGAAGAATCTTTATCAAAAAGATAACCTTCAGGAATAACATGCATATTTTCATCATCACTATCATCATCGTATTCAGTTTCATCAATTTCTCTTTCTCTAGCCCTAGCAATTTGTTCTTCAAGAAATTCACTAAGGGGCACAGTAGTATCAGGCATAGAAGTAGTTTCATCATAAGTATCATGCATAGTAGAAGTGGCATCATCAATAACGTGCGACATATCAGAACGAATAGCAGAAGCAGATGTAGGTGTCGCAAACTTACTCATAACAGAAGGTGAATCAAGTGCAGAGCTAGATGTCAGTTCCTTACCTCCCCTCGTGGTTGAGGGATAGATCTTGGTTTTTGGATCTCTCAAGTTCTTCATAGTGTCCGGAAAATATAAATCCCAAGTGACTCAAAGAATAGAGCTATACTTCCCGGCAACGGCGCTAGAAAAAGGTCTTGATAACCCACAAGTATAGGGGATCGCACCAGTTTTCGAGGGTAAAGTATTTAACCCAAATTTATTGATTCGACACAAGGGGAGCCAAAGAATATTCTCAAGTATTAGCAGCTGAGTTGTCAATTCAACCACAGCTGGAAACTTAGTATCTGCAGCAAAGTGTTTAGTAGCACAGTAATATGATAGTGGTGGTAGCGGCAACAAAAGTAATGTTTTTGGTATTTTGTAGTGATTGTAACAGTAAAAGCGGATAAGTAAATAAGCGTAAACCAGTATATGGAAAACTCGTAGGCACCGGATCAGTGATGGATAATTATGCGAGATTCGGTTCATCATGTAACAGTCATAACATAGGATGACACAGAACTAGCTCCAGTTCGTCAATATAATATAGGCATGTATTCCGTATATAGTCATACGTGCTTATGGAAAAAAACTTGCATGACATCTTTTGTCCTACCCTCCCGTGGCAGCGGGGTCCTATTGGAAACTAAGGGATATTAAGGCCTCCTTTTAATAGAGAACCGGAACAAAGCATTAGCACATAGTGAATACATGAACTCCTCAAACTATGATCATCACCGGGAGTGGTCCCGATTATTGTCACTTCGGGGTTGCTGGATCATAACACATAGTAGGTGACTATAGACTTGCAAGATAGGATCAAGAACTCACATATATTCATGAAAACATAATAGGTTCAGATCTGAAATCATGGCACTCGGGCCCTAGTGACAAGCATTAAGCATAGCAAAGTCATAGCAACATCAATCTCAGAACATAGTGGATACTAGGGATCAAACCCTAACAAAACTAACTCGATTACATGATAAATCTCATCCAACCCATCACCGTCCAGCAAGCCTACGATGGAATTACTCATGCACGGCGGTGAGCATCATGAAATTGGTGATGGAGGATGGTTGATGATGACGACGGCGATGAATCCCGCTCTCCGGAGCCCCGAACGGACTCCAGATCAGCCCTCCCGAGAGGTTTTAGGGCTTGGCGGCGGCTCCGTATTGTAAAACGCGATGATTTCTTCTCTCTGATTTTTCTCTCTCCGAAAGCAAATATATACAGTTGGAGTTGGCGTCGGAGGGTTTCCAGGGGGGCCACGAGGTAGGGGGGCGCGCCCTAGGGGGGGCGCCCCCCACCCTCGTGGAAAGGGTGTGGGCCCCCTGGTCTTCATATTTGGCGAGGATTTTTTATTATTCTTTCTAAGGTATTCCGTGGAGTTTCGGGACTTTCCGAGAATATTTTCTTTCTGCACATAAAACAACACCAAGGTAACTCTGGTGAAAACAGCGTCAGTCCATGTTAGTTCCATTCAAATCATACAAGTTAGAGTCCAAAACAAGGGCAAAAGTGTTTGGAAAAGTAGATACGACGGAGATGTATCAATCTCCAGGTCGTCGGCGAAGCCTCAGCCATCCGAGGCGCCAGTCCCACCAGCGCTTTAGCGGGCCGCCCGTGGCCGGCGCGCTCGGGGCCTCCTCCTCGTTCATCTCCAAGTCGTCGGCGAAGCCTCAGCCATCCGACCTGAAGATGAACGAGGAGGAGGGGCGCGCTCGGGGCCTCCTCCTCGTTCATCTCCAGGTTGTCGGCGAAGCCTCAGCCATCCGAGGCCCCAGTCCCACCAATGCTTGAGCGGGCCGCCCGCGAACTCGGCGGCGAGCGATGGCGCCGACCGGGTCTGCCGGAACGCCCACTGGGCGGACGCGGAGGAGATGGGCTGGATCTTGCGAGGATGGTGGCCATAGCGCCCAAGCGAGGAGGAAGGAGATGGTCCGCGAGCCCTGCCCCGGCCATGCGTGTTGTGTGGAAGGAAAGGGACCGCGAGCCTTGCCCCGGTTTGGGGTGGTAGCGCCGGCCATAAATCTCGCGAAATCCGGCGAAAAACGTGTCTCTGGGGGCCCGGGTGGGGTGTTTTTTGCCCGCCGGCATCCAAAAAGTGCCTTGGGGAGGCTTCCTGGGGGGCGGCTGGAGATGCTCTTACCCCAAGGATCAACTCCGCTTCCCTTCTGCTCATATCTCTCTCAAATCCGCCGGGATAAAATTTAAGGCTTGCCATGCCTGAATCATGCATCTACTTCCCATTGCAGAAGCAGCCACCGACTGCCTAGCTAGCTACCAGCCTGTGGTACCAGAGAATGTTCCAGGACACTTATGCGATCGATGACAGTGCTAAAATTCAGAATCATACTCCAAACATGATATGAGTAAGCTTGTGAATTTTGTGCAGGTTTTCCAACAATATACACAATAGGAGTAATAAGGAAGAAACTCATCATGATATAAATTGCATTTTGACCCAACCATGGACCACATATTCCTAAACGCAGCCCCATGCCCACCACCGATGCCTTCTCGTTCCTCTTCTGGGTCGAGGATGACAGACTGACGCCGGCGCCACCAAAGCAAAATAGGAGCATGCCCATATCACTGCCGGCGCGAATCCGTTCCTAATTTGGATCATGTACTAAGTAGTTTTTGTTTCTCCTTCAGGTTCGTTTCCAAATCCTTCAAATTTCATGAATCACAGATGACCCTACAATGTATACATATTCACATGCGTGTATTCCATAGTAGGGGAAGGAGCCAATAACTTTGCAAAAGGCCGAAGATCGTGTGCTTTGTATGGAGATCGACCTCGAGTGCTCAAGCATGAACTTGGTATCCAAGTCTTTTTCTCCGTCATCAATAACAACCATATCGTTGGGGATCATCATTCAGCACCACCATTCCACATACTCCCTCTGTCCTATAATATAAGAATTTTTTTGAAGCTAACATAGTTTGAAAAACGGTATTATATTATGGGACAGAGGGAGTATATAATAGAGAACACCATGAACCATATCGTCATCGAATCCCTCAATACTAACATCTAATATGCCTCCCGCACAAGAAAACAACTTGTGCCGAGAACATACCCTTTTTTTTAGAACATACATTTCTCTCTCAAGGCACTCTTGTCTCCTTTCTTCGATGGGTAATAAAAGGCGGTTTCTTTTCTGAAAGACAACGTACTTGTCGAACTTTTATCTTGAGGGAAGAAGAATGTTGGAACGTTGAAAGTGAGGGGGCGACGCATTGCGGAACAGAAAAGGACCTCACCTAACAATCGTTTTCCACGTCGAACCGGGCCAGCCGCCGCACTGTCTGCTCGGACCACTCTTCTGCATGCAGCCCCATCCACACCACCTGTTCGCACGCCACAAGCATGTGACGCAACTAAGCAAGCTTTCGTGGAAGTTAAGCGGGGATTTTTTTTTTAAGCATCAGTACAGACACAAGCGCTTATATACACGCGCATACATTCACCCTTATGAACGCACACACGTACACCCTACCCCTATAAGCATCTCCGAGAGACTGAGCCGGCATATCATCTTGAGATTTACGAAGTCACCGTAGGAGCCTCGTCGTCGACGGGAACGTCTTCTCCCACTGAAAACGCATCGCCGAAAATTCTGAAATAAATCCAGGAATAATGCGAGCACCAGGATTTGAACCCTGGTGAGTTGGGAATACCACTGTCCACCTAACCAACTCAACCACAGGTTGATCCGCAAGCTAAGCGGGGATTACTGCTGCAGCTAAGCAGGATTTTCAGCTACTCTGCATATTAGAGTTCACCAAAGTCAAATTTTGTATAGTTTGACCAAGTTTACAGAAAAATATATAAATATTTACCATAATAAATCTATATAATGTGAAAATATATTTAATAATGAATCTAATGGTATTGATTTGTTATTGTACATTTTAATATTTTGGTCTATTAGTTTGTCAAAGTTTACAAAGCTTGACTTTGATCAAAGGTAGGGAGTATTTCATCCACGGAAAAATAGCGTACTAATAGCACGCTATAGCGTGTAGAGAATTATCTCACTAAATAAATCAGTATACAATGTCTCGCTAATAACATAATTTAAAAGACGGCGCTATATATTGTATAGCGTGCTGTTTTTTTTCCTTGACTTCATCGTGTCATTGCTGAACTGGATGCGCTATTCCCATGCCTAACCCGCAAAAAAAAGGTATTCACTGTTATGTCCCGTGCACTATAATCACTGAAGTCAACCAACCTGTCCATATTCGTGCCTACATTTTAGTGTATCTGTGGCTGCTCATCTCTGCGATGTAAAACTAACCTTCGTACGATATGCTTTTCAAGTGCTCCATCCTCTTCTCAGATAACTGCGTGCACACTGCACAGTGTGGTTCAAGAGGTAAAGGGTATACTGGAGATTTCTTGGGAGGTTTTTGAACCCAAATATTTGGGCCTTCCAGTTCCTGAAGGGAGAATGCATAAAGGTAATTTCGAAATAGTACAACAGCGGTTGAGGAAGAGACTTATAGATTGGAGTGAGCAATATTCTTCCTCGGGTGTGAAGGAGATTCTAATCAAATCAGTGGCTCAGGTCATCCCATCTTATGTCATGAGTGTGTTTAAACTCCTCGCCTCAGTATGTGATGAGTTGACTCGTATGATACGCCAATATTGGTGGGGAGTGGAGAATGGGAAGAAGAAAATGGCTTGGATGAGCTGGGACAAATTGAGACTCCCCAAATCCATGGGGGGCATGGGTTTTCGAGACATGAGGGCTTTTAACCAGGCCTTGCTAGCCAAACAGACCTGGAGATTACTTGAGATGCCGGGCAGCTTATGTGCTCGGTTATTGAAAGCAAAGTACTATCCATCTGGTTATCTTTTGGATACGGCCTTCCCCGCCAATGGTTCTGCTGTTTGGAAGGGAATTTTACATGGACTAGAGTTGTTGAAGAGAGGTGTCATTTGGCGTGTGGGCAACGGTACTTCAATTCGTACATGGCGGGATCCCTGGATTCCATGGCCCTATTCCTTCCGGCCTATATCTCCGAAAGGATCATGTCGCTTTAACCATGTATCGGATTTCTTGGACGCTAATGGTGCGTGGCGAGTGGATCGCTTGACAGGAGCTTTTTGGCCCATGGATGTTGTTCAAATCCTAAAGATCAAAACCTCACCTTGTCAATGTTCTGACTTTCTCTCTTGGTTTCCGGAGAAGAGCGGTATGTTTATGGTGAGAAGCGCTTACAAGCTGGCAACTCAAGAGCATAATTGTACCTTCGCTGTTGGTGCATCAAACACGAACCCGGATGGTCGACGCACCTTGTGGAAGAGTGTTTGTCGATCAACAGTGCCCCAAAAGATGAAAATCACATCTTGGAAAGTGGCGACTGGTGTTGGAAATATGAGCAATTTACCGAATGATTTTATTAACAGAAATACTAGATAAAGCATGACTAATATAGTAGAGATAAAATAAGTCATGCGTTCTGACAGAGAGAAGGAAAATAGCTTCTGCATATATAAACCGTAGCTTATCATATCTATAGCAGACATTAGAACTAGTTGCATATATGAGGTAGAACCTAACATATTTAGGGCAAGTACTAGTACGAGAAACTGTGGCAGGATATCTAACAGAAAGAAGAACACATACGAGACAGCAGCAGCAGCACTGGACTTGGGGTCGGTGTCCTCGCCAGCCATGTCGTTGAGGAGGTTGTCGACATCGGGGAAGAAGTCGTCGGAGTCCGGAGCGTCCGTGATGAAGGAGTCAGTCAGTAGTCGCGTAGAGCGCTCCCCAAAAACCTTATCACCCTTCTCCCGTACAGGACTCAAAGAGGTGCGGTTTCGGAGGCCTACTGTCCCGACCTGCGGTGCACGCCGCAAGCCGGGATGAGGAAGACAGCAGCAACTCAGAGATTGGAACCGGTGGCGAGAGGAAGGAGAAGTTCTGGTGCGTCTCTCTGAGAGGAGCGACCTCCCTTTTATAGGCGCAAGAGAAGGAGGCGAGAGGCTGCGTCGGGAGCTGAAGGGAACGCGCGAGATGAAACGAACAGACGGCAGCCGAAGGGTGCAGCGTTCGTATTCAATATCCACTACAGCAAAAGCTTTCCAGCTCCCGAGTGACCTTTCGTATACCCATCTCGGCTCATTCCCGCGGCGCGTAGCGGCAAGGTGGGCGGCGGAGGAGGAGCGTGCGTGGATGTCACTCTTATTCTCATGCTCATACATGTGGGGAAAGAACCTCCCTTATAAAAAGGTCCAACTCCCTCTAAACTAGCAATGTGGGCCTAAACTTTTGTTTCACCTCTTGCCTTGTACAAATGGGCTGCGTGGGCCTTTAGGATTTATTAGGAATTTCTGATACTGCTATTGGGCTAGGCCCAAAATAGACAAAATTTCAGCAACTGGTACGTTGGCCACACAGCAATACAAGAGGTTCAGGCGCATCTCGACTCGCTCAACATGCCCACTTTGCGGTGTGGAAGAGGAAAGCACATTTCACGCATTGATCTCCTGCACACATGCACGAATTTTGTGGAGTTAATATGCGACGGAGATGGCCTCTCATAGGCGATGATTTTCTGACCGATAGTGGCAAGGAGTGGTTCTTACACTTGCTGAACAAGTGCCCTGGAGATATTCGAGACATGATCATCATGTTAACGTGGCGAATCTGGCAGTTGCGCAACGACTTGGCCCATGGTAAGGACATCCCACCTGTCCTAGCCTCGGTTGAGTTTTTGGACAGCTACTACAAGTCTGTCGAGCTCGCTGGTATGTACTCAGAAGAACAAATTGTGAAAGGAAAGATGCAGCCTACCATGTTTGTCAAACCTGCAGAGAAGAGGTTAATCAATCCAGCTCCTTGGCTGGCACCTGCTGTGGGCACGTTAGCCCTCTCGGTCGACGGATCATTCCAGGAGGCCGACGGGTCAGCGTCTGCAGGCATGGTCCTAAGGAACAACAACGGGTCTCTTATATTTGCTTCTTATCGATTCATCTTTCATTGCAATGACTCGCTGGAAGCGAAACTGCATGCAATCATGCAGGGCATGGCGTTCGCAATCCAACATTCTACTCTAACAGTCATACTTCAGTCGGATTCCTCTATAGCCCTATCAAGCCTGTCAGATGATTCTTTGGTTCGGTCGGCCTATGGCCAGTTGGTTCTAGAGATTAAGGATCTCCTTGGTAGTAAGGAGTTTGTGCCTCAGAAAATTAGTCGCAATCAAAATAAAGTTGCCGATTGGTTAGCTAATTATAGCCGGTCTGAGCGAGCTACAACTGTGTGGCTTGGCTCGGTTTCACCTTGTATCGAGGACTTGTGGCCTCTTGACTGTAACTCTATGAACTTGCAATAAAACTCTTTTTACCCTCGCAAAAGAAAAGAGACTAGAACTGTGTACCAATATTAGGCTGTGAAGAATAACAATGCATTTCAACTTTTCAAGTCATGACTAGTACTCCCTCTGTCTCAAAATATAAGATCATTTTTAAGACTATAATCATGTAAAAAATGATCTTAATTTTGGGACGGAGGGAGTACAACATATAATTCATGAATGTGGGCAGATCCACATAGGCCCTCGTTGAGAGAAAGGTTATAGCGCGACGAGAGAAACATATGTATAGATGACTCACATTAAGATTTGATCAATAGAAAGAGAACTCCCAACTATATTCTTGCTTGCTTCCTCATTGGCAACACAGTGCCCTAGTGATCTCTTATTAAACATCGTCCATAAAATTCGCAAATTTTGACAGCTCCTAAGAGCAACTCTAACCAACTCTACTAAAATCGCCTCAACAAATCCAAACGGTTGGTAGCGTAAGGAAAATTTCATGGTGGTTATTGGCGGGGTTTTTTAGGAAGTTGAGCAGGAGAGGGTTGGACTTGTTTTATTTTAATTTGCTGAAGATCCCTAAAATGCTAGGGAATAGGGTGGAGAGTAGGGGAGGACTGGACTTTCTTTTGGCTGAAAATGCCTAAAATAGGGAATAGGGTGGAGAGTGGGGAGAGTTGGAGTTTCTATTTTTGCTAAAAATCTTAAAATCAGTCCGTACAACAATACGACAATGTGATATCAGTTTTCTGCAAAAGGTGCCACACTGATTTTCTTTTGGCGTTCAAAGCAAACAAATAGACATAACACACTTGTTTTTTAAAAAAATCTACAAGATTATCATAGTTGATTTACGTGCATACTGTAATTATTTCTCTGTTATACGTGATGTCATCTTGGTTTACATTCACAAATTATAAAACTTAAATTTAAGCAATATATCGACAATTGGCATGAAAGAACGACATAGACAATGGTTTACCCACATTCGTATGTGCCCTTAGGTTATACTTCCTCTGTCAGGATTTATAGGTCCAGCTGGTATTTTGGATGAAGTTTTGACTATATTACTTCTGTCCCAAAGAACTTGTCTTAGATTTATCTAGTATTTTAAAAAGTTTTCACTAATACATTTTTAATATATAAATACTCTTTATATTAGTTAAATTTATTGTCAAAGATTGATCAAAACTACGAGGGAACTTATATACCTGGACGGAGGAGGTACTGGTACAGTAGAATGCCATGTCAAACGATGCAGTTGGTCAGTAAAAAACAAATCCCATTTGACTTACATGGCTATGGGTGCAGACAATATCCACATAATCATGACCATTGGCATCCAATTCGTTTCTTCCTCGAAGGTGTGGCTAACCAATTAATTTCTTTGGAAGCTTTGGAATCTCTACCGTTTCCATGGACATACACATCCCCACGCACGGGTCCACTAGTAACAATAGTATACTGCACCAACAAGAGGGAAGAATGCTTCTCCCTCCCAACTAATCTTTCACCTGTCACCTTTCTATATGCGGAACAAAGCCACATCTCATCCTTCTGTGCCTTCTGAGAGCGAAAAATGGCGCCTTTGAACGGTTCTTGTCATGTCCTCTAGTCAAGAGACAACGTCAGAGTCGGATCGATGCTTCACTTCTCAACACAGAAAAAAGGAACTGGCACATGAGAGCACGTACTTGCCTGTGGTGATCTTTTGTTGTCTGCACCCTAGTCACACGATCATGTTTTTAACAAAGTTTTAAATAATGTGCTAAGCCTCTTAGAGGCGGACCTCTTCTATATGCTATAGCATGCTATGGTGATACTATAGCGTGCTATTTAAAATGTTTGCTTATGTGTTTGAACAAAAGACTTCTTAGTGTAGGACCTCTTCTAAACGCTATAGTGTACTATAGCGGTGATATAGTGAGCTATTTAAAACCATGGTTTTTATACACATAACTAAATAAAGTCCGACAGTATCGGAAAGCCGCTGGTGCTCCCGGGAGCACGCGCTCCTGCACGTGAAAAAATATTTTAAAGTGTGAAAAAATTCCAAACAAAGATTTGACGCATACATCTCGACATTGTATGTGTGCAGGTCAAGTTTCGAAGAAAACAGACATTTTTGTGGCTTGTGTAAAAAAGACAAAAGGATGTCTTGTGAAAAGTAATTTTTAACACTGAATTTTGTCTTTTTCACACAGAACACATAAGTTGTCGGTTTTTCGGGAAACAACTTTGTGAGCATGTACAATATCAAGATGTACGTGCTAATATTTTATCTGGAATTATTTGACATTTCAAAATATGTTTAAAACAGATTTTAAAAACCAGGAGCGTGCTTTCCCATGTGCCAAAACGCTACTCTTCAAACACTACGGAATAATTTATGATTAAGGTGTACTAAGAGGAGGAACAAGCTAGTGTGAACTGTAAGTGGAAGCAGCATATTACTGCTTTGTTTTCCTTAGGATAAGCGACACTTGCTTGTCACCTTTTTTATATTAACCAATAACCATGGGTCGGGACAAGTGACTGGCGGGGTTATCGTCTTATCGACCTGATCTGTCGGCCGTGACAGTTCAAGAGTCATTCCAATAATTGCCCAGCTTGTCTGCCAAAAACAGTAGATCAGCTTAATCGGTCCATGCTAATGCTTAGTTAACGTATTAGAGTTAGACTCCAATTGGGAAAAAAAGGGAAAGGGACTAGGTTTGATGCACTTTTTATTGTTTCTACTAGCACAAATGCCCGTGCGTTGCAACGGATGACATTGTTACCTTTCTAATATGTCAGCGAGTTTCTTCGGTTGCATCAATGCTTGCCTGCCTGCCCGCCCGCCGGCAGCCTGCCCCTCACGTGCTCCCGTACGCGACAATATCGGCGGCTCACCTGCCCACCCACACGCAGCCTACCCTCACGCGCTCCCGTACGCTACGATATCGACGACTCACCTGCCCGCCTGCCTGTAGTCTGCCCTCACGCGCTCCCGTACGCGACAGTTGAGGCGGCTCGCCTGCCCGCCCGCACGCAGGCGGCCGTCCTGCGCACGAACACCTACCGACGTCTAGCGCGCGGCCACTACCCACTCGCTTCCCCGCAGTGCATGCAACCTGCATGCTCTTCTGCGCCCACAAGCCGCCCGCCCTCCCGCGCTCCTGCACGGAATGCCTACGGCGGCTTGCCTGCCGCGCACGCAGTCCGCCCTCCTACGCGCGAACGCCCGTCGGCGTCCATCCCAGGGCGGCAGCTGGGTGCACGCGAGCTCTGCGGCGGTGCGGGCACATCGGCCATGGCATGACGCGGGCTACTAGTCTGACGCGGCGTGGGCGAGCTCCGGCGTCGCGTAGGCGACGACTCCAATGCGGTGTGCGTGAGTTCCTTCCCTTGGTTTTCTGGTCAAGTCACTGCATGTAAGGTCCAGCGAAGGTGATCAGGTAGCCTCATATTGCCCCCAGATTTGAGATGGGTTTGAGATATGCCAGTGAGGGAATAGGAAGAAAATTAGGTGTGCTATAGAAAAAGAATTTACCGGATACTGACCGAACGGACATTTCAAGTGTTTGAGGAGGATATAGTAGGTGTAGATGCTCTAACCAGACTTCGTGGATGATAAACGTGCCTGACCTATTTCCATATATGCAGATACGTGAAGCACCTTTTGATAATATTAGTCCACCACACACCATCGACGAACTGGGATGTCCCTCTCTCTCCCATTAATCCCTCTCATCGAATCATGTTTAGCCGTGATGCGTGCATGAGCCTGTTTATTAATCCGCTCTCTCTCTCTCCTTCATTTTCTTATTATTAGTTTATTATTTTCTCTTTCAACACAAGCGAAACTATGTCAGTTGGACAAGCGCTCGGAAATCCTATCTACGCCTCTCGCGCGGGTGACGGGTGTTATTTGTCCGACACTCTGCTCTCTCCCTCCATCCAACTTTATCTTCTCAGTCGGCTGCCCTCAACGCCCACCCACCCCCTCCCCCCTTCCCAGCTCTGGATCCAGATGGAATCGAGGCCACCACCGAGCGTCTCCTCCTGGCCTCTTCAGGAGCTCCTACTGCCGCCTGGAGCTCAAGCTGCCGGCGGTCCAAGGCCTCCCCAGCAACGGATCCACGACGCCGTGCCTCGTCCTCGCACATGCCCGGCCGTGCCACCGGAGCCC
>NC_041388.1:607333421-607335904 GCF_002162155.2 Triticum dicoccoides | reverse complement strand
TCCTTCATTTTCTTATTATTAGTTTATTATTTTCTCTTTCAACACAAGCGAAACTATGTCAGTTGGACAAGCGCTCGGAAATCCTATCTACGCCTCTCGCGCGGGTGACGGGTGTTATTTGTCCGACACTCTGCTCTCTCCCTCCATCCAACTTTATCTTCTCAGTCGGCTGCCCTCAACGCCCACCCCCCCCCTCCCCCCTTCCCAGCTCTGGATCCAGATGGAATCGAGGCCACCACCGAGCGTCTCCTCCTGGCCTCTTCAGGAGCTCCTACTGCCGCCTGGAGCTCAAGCTGCCGGCGGTCCAAGGCCTCCCCAGCAACGGATCCACGACGCCGTGCCTCGTCCTCGCACATGCCCGGCCGTGCCACCGGAGCCCCCGCAGGTCGCGTGCCCGTCGCCCTCACCTTCACTCTTCTTCCCCTTTCAATTCTGCTCTATCCTCTCTGAATATCTCTCTCTCTCTGTTCAAGTGCAGAGGCAGTGCTCCGCCACCCGCTGCTGTTCTACGCAAAAACGGAACGTTTTTCTAGAGTGCCACTAAAAACAAGGATTGCGGGTTGATTTCATGTAAACTGAGGGGCTTTTTTGTAAAACTGCCATGACGACGGACGACCAGAAATCCAATTTTCTTTATGTTTAAATTCAAACTGAAAGCGTAAAATTATGAGAAGAAGCGTATTGTGACGGTGAACCCGACGGAAGCACTCCATGCTTTATTAGTAGGTAAATAAATAAATAAATAAAAAGATAAAGATAAAGATAAAGATAAAGAGGTAAAGATAAAGATATATATCACGTGCTGACTAGACGCAAGTATCAGCTATTTTCTGGGATGTGATATCGAGGCTCTGAAGTTTCATGCTAGATTTTAGACTGAAACCCAAACAAAAATATCAGTGTGATCATCCATGTAGAAAAGTTTTTCTTGTTCTTTTTGTGCACGTTGGTTATTAGCCAGCTGGCAACAGATGTTTGGTGAGCTTTGAATCTTATATGTTCTACAGAAAGCTGAAGAAAATTATATCCCAGCCTACTACTATTCACACGACCACCAAGTAGCAAAATCGCAAATGTATTACTCCCTCCGATCCGCAATAGTTGCCGCTGACTTAATATAAAGTTGTACTATAACAACGACAATTAATATGGATTAGAAGAAGTAGATATCTTGTTACTTCCACCTTTTAGCTATATCCATATTAACTACATACATACTAAAATGAGTGGACATACATACTAAAATGTGTTTATAACTTTAGATATATACAAATCAAGAAAAAGCAAAAGTGCCTTATATTAGTGAACCGAGGGAGTACTATTTCTGATATGGTCTCAGATATTTTTGTAAAATATTCTGATGCTTGTGGAATTATATGTAATGTAACCCATCTTGTCAAAAAGATCGTCATATTATTGCCCGTACATATATACATTAGTAGAAGTTGAATTGCTCACTTATTTCAGTTCAGCGGTTCCCTGTATTTCGTCCAGAAGAAGTACCGTGCGTCAACCTTTAGGCCCTTTCTCTCCAACCAACTTATAGCAAAAGTCAGGGCCAATGAATACTTCTGCGCCTAATAATTCACTGAAGACTGTAGCTCTGTGCAATATCATTTCAGAGATTGAAGACACTCACAAATGCAGCATAGTAATGCTGCTCATGTGGTGATCCGTGACTTGTTATATTACAACTTATATGACATGGAAAAGTTTAGGATTATTCTCTCTTGGTTCCAACCAAAATCGTACTATTAGGTCAGAAGAAGAACTAATGTGTAACACTCCAGATATGATTTACCTAATATGTAATCCAACTCTTGCCGTTTCCGGCGTTAAGTTATTTTATTTTCTCGGGTTCGGGTTTTTGTCTTCGTGTGTTGTTGTCGTTGTCATGCATCTCATATCATGTTATCATGTGCATTGCATTTGCATACGTGTTCGTCTTATGCATTCGAGCATTTTCCCCGTTGTCCGTTTTGCATTCCGACGCTCCGTTCTCCTCCGGTAGTCATTTCTACCTTTCTTTCGTGTGTGGGGATTAAACATTTCCGGATTGGACCGAGACTTGCCAAGCGGCCTTGGTTTACTACCGGTAGACTGTCTGTCAAGTTTCGTACCATTTGGACTTCGTTTGATGCTCTAACGGTTAACCGAGGGACCAAAAAGGCCTCGTGTGTGTTGCAGCCCAACACCCCTCCAAGTTGGCCCAAAACCCACCAAAACCCTCTCCATAATCTAGAGCGTTTGATCACGATCGCGTGGCCGAAAACCGCACCTCATTTGAACACTCCTAGCTCCCTCTATGCCTATATAAAGACCACCCTCTCAAAATTCCGGATCTCCCCCGTCCAAACCTAAAAAAATCGTCTCCGCCGCCACCGGACACGTCCGGACGGCGCCGGACGCGTCCGCCACCCGCCGCCGCCAATCCTGGGGCGCCACATGTCCCCGCGCGCCCCACATCACCGCCCCGCGCCACC
>NC_041388.1:607330558-607332878 GCF_002162155.2 Triticum dicoccoides | reverse complement strand
CCGCCGCCTCCCCGCCGGCGTTCGTCCGCCTCCACGTCGGCGGCCGTCACTTCGCCGGAAGCCGGCGCCGCCCGCTCCTCCTCCGGCGGTCGGACCTTCCCCGCCGCCATCGCCACCGCCGCCCCGGCCGTCTTCCCCTCCTCCGTCGGCCTCCAACGACTCCGGCGAGCCCCAAGCTCCCCGGCGAACTTCGGCAACCGCGCCACTGCTACAGTACACGCGGGCCAAATCTAGATCTGGGATTTGTCTCGGTTGACTTTTTGCCCGAAACCCTAATTATTTGCTATGTTCATCGTATCGTAACTCCACATCCGTAACTCCATTCTGGGCATATAGCATATCAAAATGTTCATCTCAGAGAGTACATCATTTCATCTCATTGTATCATTTTCATTTGAGTTCATCTTAATGCCCGAAATGCTATCGGAAGAGTGTTATTTGAGATAATTGCCAGATCTGCTGCTCCAATTAGATATTTGTCATTTTTGCCATGATTATTGTGTGCATGATATGCCCCTGAGCTCTACATGTGTTTTGTTATATGTTTTGCCATCTTTCCATAGGTGCAACCCATGTATTTTTATGATGTGTGTGGTGACTAGCACAAGCTTGCATAGTGGTGCATTCGTTAATGCTGATTTCAGGGACTTAGCAATTCCACTAAGTCCTTGATCTGGTTATTTCATTATGCCATATGTTCATGTTGTTTTCTAGTGATCCGTGCCTCTTTTGAGGATGGTCAGTAAGGATGTTTTGTTAATCTTGTAGTGCTCTATCCATCCATGTCTTTGTTTGCAATTATGGAGCACCCTAGCTTTAGTCAATCGAACTCTACTTTTGTTATTTCGTGAATCTGGGCAGATTATCTACTTGTTAGCGATTTTGCCGAGGATGTTGTAGTTGATCCGTGCATGCTATGTTATTGTTCTTGCCATGTCTAGCTTGCATAATGTGTATTCTTGATGGGTGTATGCTTAGATTGTCATGGCATGCTCTGTAGTGAGTGCATCGAGCTCGTAAACATGCCTACTTGATATCTGATTTTACATGCTCCAGTTTTCACTAAGTCTGTGATCTGATTATGTTTTTGCCATGTTCACATGCTTGCAAATGTATTTTCTGATCCCTTTTGGCTCAAGGTCACTAAGGGACTTTTGTTAAGCTCTTTGAGTAGCTCTATGCCATGCTTTACTTTGCCATGTTCAGGTGTTGTAGCATATAGTTTTCATGCTCCAAAGTATGCTACCTGATCTGAAATTCCAGACGAGTGTTAATTTCACTAAGTCTGAAATCTGTTTACCAAATGCATTTTTGCCATGCTTGTTTGAACCTGTTAATGGATGAATTGGCCATAGCTTAGTGTTCATCTTTTGTTAATCATCATGAATGCATCCATGCCATGTATTTTGATGCCATGTTTGGGTGTTGTAGCATATTCATCTTGTTGCATTTAGATGGCTACTTGCTGTTTATCGCAGACCGGTGCCATATTTGAAATGCTTGCCATTCCCAAACCGTAACTCTGATTCCGGTGATCTTTATATCGTTTCCAAGCGATTTCATCTCACCTTTCCAGTGGCACACTTGGATTTCCAAGTTGAGGCCAGGTTCATTCATTCCTTATCAAATCTTGCATATGCATCACATATCGCATCCCGCATAGCATACCATCTTTGCATCATATTGTTTGAGCTTTGCACGTGGTTGATTGTGTCCTTGTTGCTTATTTGTCTTGTTTGGGTAGAGCCGGGAGATGAGTTCGCTAACGAGGAGCCCGTTGAGTTTGCTTTCGAGGATCCAGTCAACTCTGACAACTTTGCAGGCAAGATGATCATACCCTCGAAATCACTACTATCTTTGCTTTGCTAGATGCTCGCTCTTTTGCTATGCCTATGCTACGATGCCTACCACTTGCTTATCATGCCTCCCAAATTGCCATGTCTAACCTCTAACCCACCATGTCCTAGCAAACCGTTGATTGGCTATGTTACCGCTTTGCTCAGCCCCTCTTATAGCGTTGCTAGTTGCAGGTGAAGATTGGAGACCGTTCCTTGTTGGAACATTATTTACTTGTTGGGATATCATTATATTGCCTTGTTATCTTAATGCATCTATATACTTGGTAAAGGGTGGAAGGCTCGGCCTCTCGCCTAGTGTTTTGTTCCACTCTTGCCGCCCTAGTTTCCGTCATATCGGTGTTATGTTCCCGGATTTTTGCGTTCCTTACGCGGTTGGGTGATAATGGGAACCCCTTGATAGTTCGCCTTGAATAAAGCTTTTCCAGCAATGCCCAACCTTGGTTTTACCATTTTCCACCTAG
>NC_041388.1:607323282-607330337 GCF_002162155.2 Triticum dicoccoides | reverse complement strand
CCGCCCCGGGCCAGTGCTCCTCTGAGTGTTGGTTCACCTCGTCAGCCGCCGGTGGCCACCAGGGGCAACTCTGGGCTGGCCTACCGGAAGTTTGGACAATCTGAGTGTGCCCTGAGAACGAGATATGTGCAGCTCCTATCGGGATTTGTCGGCACATTCGGGCGGTGTTGCTGGATTTGTTTTAACTTGTCGAAGTGTCTTGTAGAACCGGGATACCGAGTCTGATCGGAATGTCTCGGGAGGAGGTCTATTCCTTCGTTGACCGTGAGAGCTTGTCATGGGCTAAGTTGGGACTCCCCTGCAGGGATTTGAACTTTCGAAAGTCGTGCCCGTGGTTATGGGCAGATGGAAATTTGTTAATGTCCGGTTGTAGATAACTTGAACCTTAACCTAATTAAAATGAATCAACCGTGTGAGTTACCGTGATGATCTCTTCTCGGCGGAGTCCGGGAAGTGAACACGGTGTTGGAGTAATGCTTGTCGCAACTTGTCCTCTAGTTACTCGTTCGCGCTTTGCCCTCTCTTCTCGCTCTCTTTTGCGAACAGGTTAGCCACCATACATGCTAGTCGCTTGCTGCAGCTCCACATATTGTACCTTGCCTTACCTATTAAGCTTAAATAGTCTTGATCGCGAGGGTGTGAGATTGCTGAGTCCCTGTGGCTCACAGATTACTTCCAAACCAGATGCAGGGCCTGATGATTCCGTTCCAGATGACGCGCTTGAGCTCAAGTGGGAGTTCGACGAGGACTCACGCCGATACTACGTGTCTTTCCCTGATGATCGTTAGTGGTGCCCAGTTGGGGCGATCGGGACCGTGTCGCATGTTAGGTTATCTTTTATTTTTGGCGCCGTAGTCGGGCCATAAGTGTTTGAATGTTGTAATGCTATTTATGTAGTTTGATTGGCATGGCGAGTGTAAGCCAACTATGTTTCTCCCATTTTGTTATCTATACTACATGGGATGTTGTGAAGATTGCCTAACTTGCGACATTGCTTTCAATGCGGTTATGCCTCTAAGTCGTGCCTCGACACGTAGGAGCTGTAGCCGCATCGAGGGCGTTACAAGTTGGTAATCAGAGCCTTCCCCGACCTTAGGAGCCCCCATTGCTTGATCGTTTTTAGCAGCCGTTGTTGAGTCTAGAAAAATTGTTTTGAGTCATTTAGGAATTATATATCGGAGAGTTAGGAATTCTTTTTACTCCCCAGTCTCCTCATCGCTCTGGTAAGGCATCCTGACATAGAGTTTTGACTCTTCTCTTCTCAAATTTCACTAAAAAAAATTTAGGATCACGCGGGTATCTTGGAATCGCTCCGATGGTTTTGTGACGAGAACATTGTTCTTGGTGCCTCCTGTCTTTAGGGGTTGTGGCAGTGTCCCGGGGAGTTGAGCTCCGAGGTGTTGTCGTCACAATTTTATCATTGCAGTTCTGGAATATCTGAGTTTAGTACGCCGACATCGAAAATCTCTTTTATGCAGTTCATTGGTGAGATAACCTCGACGCCACCCAGTACTGGGGCGGGTGTTCGGGAGTATTGCCATAACTTGTATAACGGATGCTTTTCGAAGGTTGAGGTAGAAGGTTTCCGAAGTTTTCTCGGTTATGTATTGAAGGACGGATACAGCTGGATGTAGGAATTGCTAGATTTGGGTGAGATATTATACTTCCCCTGTATCCCCAACACTGATTGCATAACCGGAAAGGTTCGGGAGTTTCATAGGTGGGAATTCTTTTAGCTCTAGTTCTTCTTTCATGGATATTTGGTTTGAGATTGGGATTTCTTACCGAGTATTCGTTCGTGATCCGTACCTTGTTGATTTATCCCTCTACCTAAATCCTAAGTGGCTTCTCAATTTATGGATATGTGACCATTTCAAGTGGAATGCATTCGTTCTTATGTTCGGATGTGAAGACTTTATGTTGCAATTTCAACCCGTTTGATTCAGCTTCATTTTATCTGTCAATGTGCTAACGGTTGTCACCCTCTTCAGGATGGCAACCGCTAAGAGCAGCAATCAAAATCAGGATTCGCCACCACCTCCACCTCCTCCGGAGGCATGGCAAGCTGTGATGGCCGCAACCAATGCAAACACGCAGTTGATCATGCAAATTCTTCAAGAGCGCAATCAAGCGAACCAAAGCAACAATCAGAATCACTTTGCTACACTCAACCAGTTCCTTGCAAATCAGCCAAAGACTTTCAGCAATTGTGTTGAGGCAACTGATGTTGACGATTGGCTTGTGGATCTGTGTAAGCATTTCGAGTGTAGTAACGTCAGGCCTGAGGACTTTGTCAAGTTTGCTTCCTTCCAACTCAAAGACCAAGCTGCAGAATGGTTCCAGCAGTACAAGGATTCCAGAGGAGGCCGTGTGATTACCTGGGATGAATTCCGTCAAGATTTCAAAGCTCATCATATTCCTCAGAGCGTGGTCAACAAGCGTGAGGAATTCCGCAACCTGAAGCAAGGCTCTTTGTCTGTCTATGACTACAACAATTTGTTTCAGAAGCTCGCCCGCTTTGCTAAGCAGTACGTCCCTGATGAGAAGAGCATGATATACCAGTTTAGGGGTGGTCTCAGAGAAGAAATCCAGCTAGCTCTTGTTTTCTTTGAGCCCTTGAGGTACGACGAGTTCTACAACATGGCATTGAAGCAAGAGGCTGCTCAACTGAGGTGTGATGCTTTCAAGAAGCGAGTCAGAGATGCTACTCCTTTTTCCTCTACTCAAGTGGCCAAGCAGCAGAAGTATTGGCTTCCTCCTCCTCCGTTCTATCAGCCGTATCAGCAAAAGAGCAAAGGTGGCAGTGGATCTTCCCACCCACCCAACCCTGGCTTTCAGAACAAGACTTCGTCTCAAGCTTCAAGATTGAGTGCTCCGTATCACCGTCCGCTTTCAGAGGTCACGTGCAACAAGTGCCAACAGAAGGGTCACTATGCCAACAAGTGCTTCAACCAGAGGCGTCTCCCTCCTCCTCCTGTGAGATCGGCAAGTACAGCTGTGGTCAAGCATAACCCCAAGCACGCCAAGGTCAACTTGATGAATGCAGCTCAGGCAGGGGACTCGTCAGATGTCATCATGGGTAACCTTCCTGTTAACGATATTCCTGCAAGAGTTTTTCTGACACTGGTGCATCGCATTGTTTCATCTCGAAACCTTTTGCATCTAAGCATGAGTTGACTTCCCAAGTTATGCATAAACCATTAGCAGTTGTCTATCCGGGTAAATGTTTGCTCGCTAACCACGAGATTCTGGATATTTCTATCATGATGGGTGATTTCAAGTTTCTGGCTTCTCCAATGGTTCTTGGTAACTCGTATATTGATCTTATTCTCGGGATGAATTGGCTTTCTAAGCACAAGGCTCAGCTTGATTGTGCAGCCAGGCAGATTCAATTGACTCATTCGTCTGAGGATGTAATTGTCTTTGCCGCTCGGGATAATACAATCCGTCTGTTTTCTCTCAATGAGAAGGGTGAACTGGATGCCATCTCGCAAATCCCAGTCGTTTGTGAATATCAAGACGTCTTTCCAGAAGAGCTTCCAGGAATGCCTCCGCACCGGCCAGTTGAATTCGTCATCGATCTTGAGCCTGGCACGGAACCAGTGTGCAAGTGTCCTTACAAGCTCGGTCCTGAAGAGTTGAAGGAGCTGAAGAAGCAACTCGACATTCAAGAGAGAATGGGTCTCATCCGACCTAGTTCTTCTCCGTGGGGTTGTGGTGTTCTTTTCGTGAAGAAGGATGGAACGGACCGACTTTGTGTTGACTACCGTCCATTGAACAAGAAGACTATCAAGAACAAATACCCACTTCCCAACATCAATGAGCTGTTCGAACAACTTAAAGGCGCCCAAGTATTCTCCAAGCTTGATCTCTGTATGGGTTATCACCAGATTCGTATCCATGAGCAAGATATTCCCAAGACGGCTTTCAGGACAAGCTATGGGTCATATGAATACACTGTCATGTCTTTTGGCCTCGTCAACGCTCCTCCGACTTTCTCTCGCATGATGAACTTCATCTTCAACGCCTACACCAATGACTTTGTTTTGGTCTATCTCGACGACATTCTGGTCTTTTCGAAAAACAAGGAAGATCATGCCAAGAACTTGCATTTGGTACTCGATAAGCTCAGGGAACACCAGTTCTACGCCAAGTTCTCCAAGTGCGAATTTTGGCTCAATGAGGTTCTTTATCTTGGTCATATCATCTCTGCCAAGGGCATTGCGGTGAATCCTGAGAAGGTATCTGCAATTGTGAATTGGGAACCACCTCAGAACGTGAAGCAACTCCGTAGCTTCCTCGGTTTCGCAAGCTATTGTCGAAGATTCGTTGAAAACTTTTCAAAGATCGCGAAGCCTCTCTCAAATCTTCTCCAGAAGCATGTCAAGTACGTTTGATCTTCGGAATGTGACATCGCTTTCAACAGTTTGAAAGAGAAATTGGTCACTGCTCCAGTTCTGACTCCTCCTGATGAATCCAAACCGTACGAGGTCTTTTGCAATGCCTCTCTCCTAGGTCTTCGTGCAGTGTTGATGCAAGAGAAGAAAGTTGTGGCTTATACCTCTCACCAGTTGAAGCCCAACGATAAGAACTACCCCACTCATGAACTTGAGTTGGCGGCAGTTGTGCATGCTCTTTTGACTTGGAGACATCTCTTATTGGGAAGAAAAATGGACATCTTCACTGACCACAAGAGTCTCAAGTACATCTTCACTCAGCCTAATCTCAACCTCAGGCAGACTCGATGGGTCGAAATGATTCAAGAGTATAATCCGAGTATCGGGTATACTCCAGGCAAGGCCAATGTGATTGCTGACGCATTGAGCAGGAAGGCTTATTGCAACAGTCTTATTCTCAAACCTTATCAACCCGAGCTTTGTGAAGCTTTCCGCAAACTTAATCTGCAAATTGTTCCTCAAGGTTTCCTCACCAACCTTCAAGTCTCTCCTACCTTGGAAGACCAGATTCGCCAAGCCCAGCTTCTTCATGCTATGGTGAAAAAGGTGAAGATTGGGATTGCCAAGAGTCAACCCAAGTATAAGTGCTACCGCCTTGATGACAATGATACTCTCTTCTTCGAGGATCGTATTGTTGTTCCCAAAGGTGACCTTCGTAAAGTGATCATGAACGAGGCTCACAATTCTCTCCTCTCCATCCACCCTGGGAGCATGAAGATGTATCAGGACCTCAAGCAGGCTTATTGGTGGACTCGAATGAAGCGCAAGATTGCTTAGTTCGTGAATGAATGTGATGTCTGCAGAAGAGTGAAGGCAGAACACCAAAGGCCACCTGGTCTCCTCCAACCTCTTGCCATTCTAGAATGGAAGTTTGACCACATTGAGATGGACTTCGTGACTGGGTTTCCAAAGTTCAAACGTGGCAATGATGCTATATTCGTTGTTATCGACAAACTCACTAAAGTGGCTCACTTTCTGCCTATCAAGGAGTCAATCACTGCAGCTCAATTGGCGGAACTCTATACCTCTCGAATCGTCTCTTTGCACGGTATTCCTCAAGTGATCTCTTCAGACCATGGCAGCATCTTTACCTCCAAGTTTTGGGATTCTTTTCAGAAGGCCATGGGCACCAACATCCGTTTCAGCACAGCTTTCCATCCTCAAACTAGCGGTCAAGTCGAGCGTGTCAACCAGATTCTTGAAGATATGCTCAGGGCTTGTGTAATCTCGTTTGGCATGAAGTGGGAGGATTGTCTTCCATATGCTGAATTCTCCTACAACAACAATTTTCAAGCAAGTTCGGGCAAGGCCCCATTCGAAATTCTATATGGCAGGAAGTGACGTACCCCTCTCAACTGGTCTAAAACGGGTGAACGTCAGCTTCTGGGTAATGACTTAATCACAGAGGCAGAGGAAATGTGCAAAGTCATTCGAGATAATCTCAAAGCAGCCCAATCCCGCCAGAAGAGCTACTATGATAGTAAGCACCTTGATTTGGCTTTCGAGATCGGAGATCATGTTTACCTCCGCGTCTCTCCAATGAAAGGTACTCGTCGCTTCGTATCAAAGGGAAACTTGCCCCCAGATACGTGGGACCTTTCAAGATCGTCAGCAAGAGAGGCGATCTCGCCTATCAACTCGAGCTTCCTTCAAACTTTGCAAATGTGCATGACGTGTTCCATGTCTCTCAGCTCTGAAAGTGCTTCAAGACTCCTGACCGCACTGTCAACTTCGAGGACATTGAGCTCCAAGAAGATCTCTCTTATCGTGAGCACCCCGTTGCTATTCTTGAAGAGACTGAACGCAAGACTCGAAACAAGTCAATCAAATTCCTCAAAGTCAAGTGGTCACAGCATTCCGACCGTGAAGCTACCTGGGAACGCGAGGATCACCTCCGTTCTGAGTACCCAGCGTTCTTTCAGTCCTAGATCTCGGGACGAGATCCTTTCGTAGTGGTGGAGTGTTGTAACACCCCGGATATGATTTACCTAATATGTAATCCAACTCTTGCCATTTCCGGCGTTAAGTTATTTTATTTTCTCGGGTTCAGGTTTTTGTCTTCGTGTGTTGTTTTCGTTGTCATGCATCTCATATCATGTCATCATGTGCATTGCATTTGCATACGTGTTCGTCTCATGCATCCGAGCATTTTCCCCGTTGTCCGTTTTGCATTCCGACGCTCTGTTATCCTCCAGTAGTCATTTCTACCTTTCTTTCGTGTGTGGGGATTAAACATTTCCGGATTGGACCGAGACATGCCAAGCGTCCTTGGTTTACTACCGGTAGACTGCCTGTCAAGTTTCGTACCATTTGGACTTCGTTTGATGCTCCAACGGTTAACCGAGGGATCGAAAAGGCCTCGTGTGTGTTGCAGCCCAACACCCCTCCAAGTTGGACACTCCTAGCTCCCTCTATGCCTATATAAATACCACCCTCTCAAAATTCCGGATCTCCCCGTCCAAACCCTAAAAAAATCGTCTCCGCCGCCACCGGACACGTCCGGACGGCGCCGGACGCGTCCGCCACCCGCCGCCGCCAATCCTGCGGGCGCCATGTGTCCCCGCGCGCCCCACATCACCGCCCCGCGCCTCCGGCCCG
>NC_041388.1:607316878-607322963 GCF_002162155.2 Triticum dicoccoides | reverse complement strand
GGGCAGGCCCATCGCCGGCCCCCGAGGCCCGCGCGCCCCGCCGCCTCTCCACTCGCCCGCCGCCATCCGCCGCCTCCCGGCCGGCGTTCGTCCGCCTCCACGCCGGCGGCCGTCACTTCGCCGGAAGCCGGCACCGCCCGCTCCTCCTCCGGCGGCCGGACCTTCCCCGCCGCCATCGCCGGCCACCGCCATCGCCATCGCCGCCCCGGCCGTCTTCCCCTCCTCCAGCGGCCTCCAACGACTCCTGCGAGCCCCAAGCTCCCCGGCGAACTTCGGAAACCGCGCCACTGCTACAGTACATGCGGGCCGGATCTAGATCTGGGATTTGTCTCGGTTGACTTTTTGCACGAAACCCTAATTATTTGCTATGTTCATTGTATCGTAACTCTGCATTCGTAACTCCGTTTTGGGCATATAGCATATCAAAATGTTCATCTCAGAGAGTACATCATTTCATCTCATTACATCATTTTCATTTGAGTTCATATTGATGCCCGAAATGCTGTTGGAAGAGTGCTATTTGAGATAATTGCCAGATCTGCTGCTCCAATTAGATATTTGTCATTTTTGCCATGATTATTGTGTGCATGATATGCCCCTGAGCTCTACATATGTTTTGTTATATGTTTTGCCATCTTTCCATAGGTGCAACCCATGTATTTTTGTGATGTGTGTGGTGACTAGCACAAGCTTGCAAAGTGGTGCATTCGTTAATGCTGATTTCAGGGACTTAGCAATTCCACTAAGTCCTTGATCTGGTTATTTCATTATGCCATATATTCATGTTGTTTCCTAGTGATCCGTGCCTCTTTTGAGGATGGTCGGTAAGGATTTTTTGTTAATCTTGTAGTGCTCTATCCATTCATGTCTTTGTTTGCAATTATGGAGCACCCTAGCTTGAGTCAATCGAGCTCTACTTTTGCTATTTCGTGAATCTGGGCAGATTGTCTACTTGTTAGCGATTTTGCCGAGGATGTTGTAGTTGATCCGTGCATGCTATGTTATTGTTCTTGCCATGTCTAGCTTGCATAATGTGTATTCTTGATGGGCGTATGCTTAGATTGTAATGACATGCTCTGTAGTGAGTGCATCGAGCTCGTAAACATGCCTACTTGATATCTGATTTTGCATGCTTCAGTTTTCACTTAGTCTGTGATCTGATTATGTTTTTGCCATGTTCACATGCTTGCAAATGTATTTTCTGATCCCTTTTGGCTCAAGGTCACTAAGGGACTTTTGTTAAGCTCTTTGAGTAGATCCATGCCATGCTTTACTTTGCCATGTTCAGGTCCTGTAGCATATAGTTTTTATGCTCCAAAGTGTGCTACCTGACCTGAAATTCCAGACAAGTGTTAATTTCACTAAGTCTGAGATCTGTTTACCAAATGCATTTTTGCCATGCTTGTTTGAACCTGTTAATGGATGAATTGGACGTAGCTTAGTGTTCACCTTTTGTTAATCATCATGAATGAATCCCTGCCATGTATTTTGATGCCATGTTTGGGTGCTGTAGCATATTCATCGTGTTGCATTTAGATGGCTACTTGTTGTTTATCGCAAACCGGTGCCATATTTGAAATGCTTGCCATTCCCAAACCGTAACTCCGATACCGGTGATCTTTATATCGTTTTCAAGCGATTTCATCTCACCTTTCCAGTGGAACACTTGGATTTCCAAGTTGAGGCCAGGTTCATTCATTCCTTGTCAAATCTTGCATATGCATCACATATCGCATCCCGCATAGCATATCATCTTTGCAGCATATTGTTTGAGCTTTGCACGTGGTTAATTGTGTCCTTGTTGCTTATTTGTCTTGTTTGGGTAGAGCCGGGAGACGAGTTCGCTAATGAGGGGCCCGTTGAGTTTGCTTTCGAGGATCCAGTCAACTCTGACAACTTTGCAGGCAAGATGATCATACCCTCGAAATCACTACTATCTTTGCTTTGCTAGATGCCTACCACTTGTTTATCATGCCTCCCAAATTGCCATGTCCAACCTCTAACCCATCATGTCCTAGCAAACCGTTGATTGGCCATGTTACCGCTTTGCTCAGCCCCTCTTATAGCGTTGCTAGTTGCAGGTGAAGATTGGAGACCGTTCCTTGTTGGAACATTATTTACTTGTTGGGATATCATTATATTGCCTTGTTATCTTAATGTATCTATATACTTGGTAAAGGGTGGAAGGCTCGGCCTCTCGCCTAGTGTTTTGTTCCACTCTTGCCGACCTAGTTTCCGTCATATCGGTGTTATGTTCCCGGATTTTTGCGTTCCTTACGCGGTTGGGTGATAATGGAAACCCCTTGATAGTTCGCCTTGATTAAAGCTTTTCCAGCAATGCCCAACCTTGGTTTTACCATTTTCCACCTAGCCTCTTTTTCTCTTGGGTTTCTGGAGCCCAAGGGTCATCTAATTTTAACCCCCCCCCCCGGGCCAGTGCTCCTCTGAGTGTTGGTCCACCTCGTCAGCCGCCGGTGGCCACCAGGGGCAACTCTAGGCTGGCCTACCGGAAGTTTGGACAATCTGAGTGTGCCCTGAGAACGAGATATGTGCAGCTCCTATCGGGATTTGTCGGCACATTCGGGCGGTGTTACTGGATTTGTTTTAACTTGTCGAAGTGTCTTGTAGAACCGGGATACCGAGTCTGATCGGAATGTCTCGGGAGGAGGTCTATTCCTTCGTTGACCGTGAGAGCTTGTCATGGGCTAAGTTGGGACTCCCCTGCAGGGATTTGAACTTTCGAAAGTCGTGCCCGCGGTTATGGGCAGATGGGAATTTGTTAGTATCCGGTTGTAGATAACTTGAACCTTAACCTAATTAAAATGAATCAACCGTGTGAGTTACCGTGATGGTCTCTTTTCGGCGGAGTCCGGGAAGTGAACACGGTGTTGGAGTAATGCGTGTCGCAGGTTGTCCTCTAGTTACTCGTTCGCGCTTTGCCCTCTCTTCTCGCACTCTTTTGCGAACAGGTTAGCCACTATACATGCTAGTCGCTTGCTGTAGCTCCACATATTGTACCTTGCCTTACCTATTAAGCTTAAATAGTCTTGATCGCGAGGGTGCGAGATTGCTGAGTCCCTGTGGCTCAGAGATTACTTCCAAACCAGATGCAGGGCCTGATGATTCCGTTCCAGATGACGCGCTTGAGCTCAAGTGGGAGTTCGACGAGGACTCACGGTGATACTAGATGTCTTTCCCTGATGATCAGTAGTGGTGCCCAGTTGGGGCGATCGGGACCGTGTCGCATGTTGGGTTATCTTTTATTTTTCGCGCCGTAGTCGGGCCATGAGTGTTTGAATGTTGTAATGCTATTTATGTACTTTGATTGACATGGCGAGTGTAAGTCAACTATGTTTCTCCCCTTTTGTTATCTATACTACATGAGATGTTGTGGAGATTGCCTAACTTGCGATATTGCTTTCAATGCGGTTATGCCTCTAAGTCGTGCCTCGACACGTAGGAGCTATAGCCGCATCGAGGGCGTTACATAATGCAAACTAATAGGAGCAACATAAGCATAGTGTGATGCAGTATATGTAACTAAAGATCGTACCTAGTCCTGAACGGAGAGGATACCTAGGAAGCGCTCGGTACAATCGACAAGGTCAAGCAGCCACAATCCATTTTCCAACCATCGCGTTCGAGGTTCAGATCAGAATTGTTCCTTTTAGGTTGGCCGACAGTATCTTTCCATGAGTAGTATCCTGCCACAGGGGAACCAAGGGATATGTGAGATAACTATGTGACTGTTTTCAGGTCTGCTCGAGCTAAAATCCTCATCGCTGCCAGTCGTGTTATGCATGCGTGTTATGTTCCTAATAGGGAAGGGTTGATGATGCTCTGGCCTTGTCGATGACATTCGGAAAATCTTCGTGCAGCTACCCCTATGGGCCAGCGCCCCAGAGCCACAATCATCGTTGTTGAACCCTTGAATCGATTAAAACACCTGACATCAAATCTTTCTGCCGCTTACCCCGGCGATAAGTTCTAACCTCGCCGCCCTGAGGAGCTGGCAGAAATCTATGTTAGAGCTTCTTCTAATCTGTCCCGGCAGACTAACTTGGGGAGCTCAGAGCCCAGAAGACTGACTCAAAGAAGAAATATCGCCATCCGTTCGAGCGACACCCCTTGAGGACTAAAACCCTAGCCTATCTACTAGACAGAGCCGAGACAGTAGGATTCTCCTCCCCGCCATTGCCCGCCGTAGCAGTAGGCAGAGGGGAGGTGAATGCACGGGCTCGCCAAAGGGGATAGAGGGGAGGAGGGCTTTGCCCATGATATGAATTAATATGGATGAATAGATGGTCATGTTCTAGGTCGAACTAGATGGGAAGTCAAGTAGTTAATGAGCTTATAGTATATATGCTTCTTTTTACATAACACTACAAATCTCCAATGAAGCTTAAAGGAGTTTAAATGTCTGATGTGGATTGCAGCAAAGAAATCCAGTGCAGACTTTTCGACAAAGAATATCCATTGCTCGTCTCCATGCTATGCATTCAATGGTAGCTTTCACACTGCAACGACTTAAATCATTGTTGTGTATTGAATTGATGTTCCCAGTAATCTGGGGAAGCCTTTCTGGTCTTTTATGAACTACTCCCTTTGTCCGGTGAAGAGTGTACATCTAGAGATTTTAGGAAAAAATATGAGGTTAAGTAAAAAATGTATTGAAAAGGTGCAAGACACCATCTCTCTCCTCTTTAACTACCCAACCCTCAATGAGCTAAGTGCATCTAGAAATTAAGGGGGCCATGTGTAGATTGCTATTGGTCTTGATTACCGTGTGATGAGAAAGAAGTATTTTTTCTACTTTAAAGTGCATTGGGAAGATAGAAGTACACTCTTTTGTGGACAAATTTTGAAGCTAGATGTACACTCTTTACTTGATGGAGGGAGTATTAGTCAACTATGAGTTGAGAGCTGCTCCAGGGATGCTATTTGGACCATATATAGTTATTTGGGGATGGTTTTTAGGGAGAAAAACTTATAATTTTAGTAAATTTGGTTTTAGGGGGTCCGCTAACTAATGCTTAGGCTAACTCTAACCGGTCCCCTATAAATAAAGGAGGATACGGCCGAGTAATTCTTTCGTGGAGTATATTTACTCCATTAAGTTTTGATCGAACCTAACCGATTCCTTAAATATAACGGAGCAAAAAAATCATCGCATTTCATTTTCGTCCACTAAAACAAATTTCATTGCATCTTTATGTCATTGAACGACATTTTGATACATTGGAGCACATAATTTACCAATTGTTTGCTACTAGAATGAAACCAAAAAAAACAAGAACCACAATTAGACACTTTAATATATATCCAACTTCCATAAGTGGTCCCGCTAGTTGGATTGATATTTTCTTGATGTCTTCATTGTTGATTCTTTGTATTGGCTTCTCAAACTTGCACACTTTTTTCTTCTTCGGTTCCGACGAATTCGATATTGCGTCGCATCTAGTCTCATCTCCAGTCTCTACTCTAGAGAGAAATGCGTGAACATCTATCAAATTTCTCTCCATCAATAGATCGATGTAATCTTCTTCCCAATACCAAAACATGCATCCATCCTACACACATATTTAAGCAAACAATGAGCTAGAAACGGCGCAGAATCCGGCGAACAACCGAATCAAAAGAAGCACTCATCCCATCTTTTTGCACTTGAAGAACAACCCTCCGAGGTGTTTCGGCGTGGTGGAAACGTGGTGCACCACCTGCCGCGGGCAGTCATCACACTTAATGACCGGCAACAGGGAGCCGGCGAGCTACTGGGTCAATGCCGAGCCCGGCCGACGGCCGGGCGTGTCTTTCCAGACGAACCATCGACGAGTGAGTTCCGAGCGGCTAGAGGCGGAGGCCATACCTGCATGCGGCGCAGAGGCATTGTCGGGGATGTGCGATTCGGTACCTGGCCAATCTATGACAAAGGCGTCGTTGCCGACGCCGGATGTGTCAAATCCGGCCACAATGACGGCAGTAGCAGATATACCGATTCTATGGCGGTGACAGCGTGGGGAGGCACAAATCCGGGTGGGCAAGGACCGCGGCGGGGCCTACGGAGTGTCCCTGTTGGCGGGTGGTG
>NC_041388.1:607307515-607316385 GCF_002162155.2 Triticum dicoccoides | reverse complement strand
AAGCGGCGCGAGAGTGGGTGGGTGAGGCAATGGAGGGGAGGTGATTTTTTCCTCCAAACAGTAGCGGCCGAGCAAATATAGGGGCGGGATAAGTAGTGGAAATTATCCTTCTCAATTTGGTTCAGGGGCTTGGCCGGGTGCCGATTAGATGAGTAAAACCGAAATTACTTCTCTAACGCCGGATCAGGGATCGGTTAGAAATGCCCCCTAAAGGATCTTCAGGGGATCGAGGATCAGTTTTGGGAGCCCCTTATTACACTTTGCCTAACTCAAAAAACTATCAAACGTCATTCCAATTGCACATGATTAGGATTTCAGTGACATTATGAAGATACATGTTCACAAGGACAAGATGGACCCAACCAAATGATTTAGTTCAACCACAAGTTCCTCAATTCATGTCAGATACATGAGCCCAGCCAGGCAAAACAGCTATCGTTCTCTTGTATACTGTTCGTCTCGACCAGCGCGGCACAGGGGATTACGGCTGCTGCCGTCAGTGACTGCCGCTGCTTCCCCGGACCATCCTCGCCGCCGGGACTCCACTTCAAGACCTTCCGATGACCCGATTCAACCAATCCACTAGACACCACCAGAGGGTAGCAGCCGAGTACTACTACCTTGTCGACGTCGGAACAGTAAACCCCATCCCGAATTGGGCAGACGGATCGGCAGGAAGCTTCCACACCGTCGCTGTTCCGCCACCTTTCAGCTTCCCTGAAGATCATCGATACTGAACTTCTCTAGAACGACGCGAGAACGGCCGGTGTGGGAAGGAGGGCGAACCATGGTGTTACCGAAGCCGCCGGGCGACGGCGGCGAACGAGGCGGCCGGACCGGACCGTCGGCGAACTCGCGGCAGCCTACGGAGCCGGGGAGTGGAGGGTGCGTACGAAGCTAGGCCCTCTGTTTGCTGCTGATGAACCGTATGATCTGTAGTCGTAAAACCCTGCCGGATCCGTCACCTCCATCATCCTCGCGATCTCCTCCAAATACCCGTCGAGGGCCTCGACCTTGTGGAAATCGTTGGTGGCGACGGCGAGGCTATGGTCATTCTGGTGGAAGGAGTCGGCCGTCGACAATGGATTTTGCGGTTTCTGCTTCGGTATCGGCCCGGCCAGCGGAGCGTTCCATTGGCCCTGGAAATGTTGGTTGTGCATGGTGTCCCTGTAGAAGAAATTGCTGGTGCTCGTGCCCGTCTGACTGACGTACTGGTGCTGCTGCTGCTGGGGGATGCAAGGAGCGGCGGCTGCCGGAGCCTGCAGGCAGTTCATGTACTCGTCGCCGCCCTCCGACGACTCAAAGCTCCCTGTATTGGAGTTCGAGTCGGCGGTGGTGATGGCGGCGGACGGCGCCGGCGCCGGCCTCCACGGCTGCTGCTGCTTCCGGTAGGTGATGGTCCTCCTGAAGATCCTGCAGATGGTCCACACCTCCTGCATTTTCAGGTCACACGTCAGAGGGTCAATCTTACACTTTACAGTAGGGTAGCGCACCGTGACTTTGTGTGGAAATGGAATGCACGCGCGGACCACTTACGGCTTCCTGCATGCTCGGGGAGGAGTTGGTGGCCGCGGCGGCGGCGACCGGCGGGAGGCGGAACTCATGCATCATCCAGTCGGTCTTGGTGCCCTTGCCGGCACTGCCACGGTAGTAGACGAGCGACTTCTTCAGCCCGATGGACACGCTGGAACCCGAGGCACCGCCGGAGGCAGCGGAGTAGATTGGCCGGTCGATGCCGGTGGCCTTCCAGAAGCCAGAGCCGGTCACCCTGTTGGGCCGGATGCTGTTCCGGTACTTCCTCCCTCTCAGGCAGAAGAAGTACCACTCTTTCTCCCCACCAACCGTGCTCGCCTCTGCGTATTTTGCAAGTGGACGATTGCACTTGTAAGATAGAAAATCTTTGTCCCAGAAAAGAAATTGCACTTGATCGAGCCACGGCGCACGATGAATGATGCATGGAGAGAAGGAGCTTACTGGGGAGATCCCACGGGTCGTGCTTGTAGATGTCCATCTCCCGGATGACCTCGATGCGGAGCGACTTCCTGGCCACCTTGCGGCGGAGGTAGAAGGTGACCAGCTCCTCGTCGGTGGGGTGGAACCGGTACCCCGGCAGCACCACGTCGTCGTCATCCTCCTCGTCTCCGGCGCCGAGCACCACCTCCCCGTCGCTCGTCGCCTTCTCCATCTCTATGGCGCTCATCTCCGCCTTGGCCACCATCATAAATCAATCTCAGCTAGCTATCTAGCAAAGCTTCTCCTGCGATCTTGCCTTTGTTCTCGTTTATACGTCTTGCTTGCTGCTGTTTCTACTTTGCCTAGTTCTACACTTGTATGGATCTTCTTCCTTGTGTTGAGAATATGCGTTGTATATATAGGGTAGGAAGCTCTTGGTGGCCTTGGAGTTAAGAAAATTAAGGTGAAAGCTACCGAGGCGAGGGCTCTGCAAGAAGGTAAGGAGGTGACATAATTCCAGTCTAACTCGCTTGGTCTGACTTCTCTCACCACAGTCGATCTTGACGAATCTTCTTCACAGCAGCTTCTCATTTACGTGTTGTGCTTGCATGTGTACCATCTAATAACATTTCTAGCCAATCCCTTGAATCTTTAGAGCAACTCCAATGAGGCGACCCATTTCGTTCGCCTGCGTCCGTTTGGATCGATGCGGGCAAAAATGGTGGCCCAACGCGCCGACCCAAACCCAAATCTTGTCCGCTTCGCGTCCGCGCCGACGCATTTGTACCCCAAATTTGCGTCTCAAATGCATCAGCGCGGACGCGGAACAGACGCCATGCGCGCCTTCTCGGTGTCCACCGCGGCCCCACCTAGCGGTCGTCCAACCGCCCGCGGCCAACCTGGTCAGCTTAATTTATGACCTCGAGCCCACGCGTCAGCGACGGCGGTCATTCTTTTTTTAAGCCGACCGTGTGGCGGGGCCGTCCTCATCCGAATCGTCGTCCACATCTAGCAAGCTTTGCTTCCCCGTCGCCGGCAAACCCTAGCCACCACCACCACCACAGCGAGATGGGGCTCTTCTCCGGCGCCAGTAGCAGCAAGGCCAAGGGCAAGGCCCCCACCATCCCTTTCCCCTTGGAGTTCTTCCCGCCTCCGCTGACGCCGGCTCGCCGGCAGAGGCAGCGCGTGAACGTGCCAGTGCACCAGGCGGAGTGGCACTGGCAGCACCACATGCCTCTCCTATACCCCGACGTCACCCTGTCGCACGACTGGCATCTGGATCCGGAGAGGAACCCAGTGCCGACGGCGCCGCGGTCAGCTAGGGCGCACGCGAAGGAGGTGCGGCGCCGGCGGGCGCTGCTGACGCCGGAGCAGCGCCGCGACCCCGCCTACGCAACCGACTCGCCCAACTGGACAAGGTGGTTCGCCTTCAAGCACGAGGAGGCGAGGCAACACGGCGTGCGCGACGTTGACCGCAGTGTGCCGCCGCCGCCGCTCGTCGTCCGCGAGGAGGACCATGCGGCCCTTGCGGCGGTCTACCGGGAGAGCGAGGAGGACGAGCGGCACAGGGTGGAGGCGGTGGAGGAAGAGGAGGCTCGGTATGAGGCGGCCATGGCGCAGGCCATTGCCCTCTCCGTGGCGGGCGACTGCGTGCTGCCGCCGGTGGCCCCGCCATCCCCTCCCCGACGCCATGTCAAGGCCGAGCCGGAGCCGCAGCCGCAGCCCGAGCCGGAGCCGTCTGCCATCGAGCGCTACTCCTGGACAGGAGTATTGCACGAGTGGGTCTCCGCGTCACCGGTTTGGATGGAGGTGACGCCGGCGCAGGACGCGGCGTACCTCGAGATGTGGCGCCAGCAATGGCTGGCCGAGGAGCGATGTCGCGGCGAGTATGAGGAGATGCTTGAGCGCGACCTCGAGGAGAAGGAGCGCGAGGCCGAGGAGGAGGCGCGCCAGGCCGCGGCTGCACAGGCGGCCGCACAACCCCCCGTGGCGGCACAGCTGCCCGCGGCCGACATCGCCGCCGCCTGGAACACGGCATTCCCTACGCCGACGCTCATCGACCTCACCGACCCCGAGGACGACGCCGCCGCCGCCTAAGGTAGCGCGCCGCCTCGTAGTTTAGTTTGCTTTTAGTTTTATTTAATGCTAATGTGGACGCGTGGATTCTCGCCGGCCTTCCTCGCCGGCTTTAATGTTTAATTAAGTTGTTTTTATATTAAATATGCATACATTGTTTTTTTTGTCGGTGCTATCAAAATGGGTCGGGCGAGCGTTGGACGCATACCCCGACCCAAACGCGAAAGCGGACGTTCGTGTTCGTCTGGCCAACTCAAATGGACAAAAAGTAAACAAAATCGCCATCCGTTTGAATCGGCCTGTTGGAGTTGCTCTCAGAGGAGCAAATTTAAGAGCTAGCCGCATCTAGCTTAACTCTTAAACAGTTAGAGAGTAAAAAATTATGGCTTTGCTACACACACGAAAACATTGTTACTTAAATTACGAACGAGATGGTTGGAAATTAAGAAGGCCCAGGCCGACCCCGTGAAAATCAAGTGGTTGATTGGTTAAGAAAACTCGAAACGTAGCTTTACGTGATAAAATTATGTAGGTGTGTAGCATTTTTGAAAAAATTAAGGAGTTATCCCTGCAAGGCAGCCCAACTCTCACATTTTTATTCTTCCGGTGCCACTTCTCAGATAATTTTGGCCTTTCATCCTCCTTTTTTCGATAAAGAGCATTATTATTGATTTAAAATGTAGCATTAAGCGGATATAAAACATAATAAGCATCACCCGGCCTCTGCATAATTAAGATGCACACAACCAAACAAAAACAAATTAAAAGAAAATAAAAAGGGCGACATATCAACAACAATAGGATCATATAGGACCGGCGGTCCGCCTATGTCAAAGGAGTTGGTACGGCTATCCGTAGATTATGCTGTCATCCATGCTGGGCGAAGACCTCCCTAGCCACCCGCTCCAACCGCATACACACCGCCTTGAATATCGGTTGATACTCCGTTCGGTATAGTAAAGAGACTTGCCGGTAAATAAGCGAGTGCGTACACACCACGTATGAAGCGAGTGCGTACAACGGAAAATAACCTGCAAAGGAGAGGTGTTTTTGCCCTCGAAAACCAAATCATTTCTACATAGCCAGAGTGCCCATAATAAGGCATATGCTCCCACCCGAACTAGCATTTTGAACCTATTTGAAATGCCGTCCAACCAGTGACCAAAGATATTGGCAACACTTGTGAGCAGATACAAATGGCCTCTCATCCTCCTACGCGAGCCATCACCACTTCTCGCCACCACCATCCAATTTCACCGCCGCGGACACCGCAGCCCCCAATTCCAAATGGAATCGAACCGGAAGGCTCCTCCGCTACCACGCCGACTGCAACGCCGTCAGAATCGACCCCTCTACCGCTGTCCGCGCCAACGAAGAGGTTGGGAACAAAAAAGTAGGATGAACTATATGCATGTTTTAATTTAAATTGCTCTATTAGATAAACTATATGCATGTTTATGGTTTTTGTTGTGTATGTTGAATTTGAATGATTGATGAAATATCATCAGTTGTACAAAATGTATGTGATAAAGGCTAGAAGAATTTGTCTACAAAAAATTAGAGAGTTAAATATACGGGTTCGGCTTGGTTCCGTCATCTTAAATGGAGCAAACTTTTAAGAAGCCAAGTATATAAACATCTCCAACATCAACCCTCAAACCGTCTGCATATGTCCGGACATGTTTTGCCACCCAACGTGGGCCTGTATCGGTCCTCCGGGCTTTTCGGGCGTGCTTTTTCCCGTTAACCGGAAACAAACTGGGGGGAGGGGGGTTATGGGCGTCTGGACTGCTGACACGCCCGCTCCTGACCGCCCTGGTACACAAAAAAACCCTCCTCCCTCGCCCGTGTGCGTTCCCACCTGGCGCCAACTGCCCGCCTCCATGCCGTTGTAGAGCGGTCACTCAGCAATGACACTGGCCCAGAGCGGACGCGACCTCTCACTGGCGCCGGCATTGAAGTATCGCGTCGGCCGAGGGAGCCGCCCTCGCCGCGTCCTCGGTGTCCATGCATGTTCAATGTCGGAGCGGTGTTTGCTGTACGGGGTGCGACGGATATCTACCACGTCCGTTCAGTGCCTGTCTGTCTGTATCCCGCCATTAAGCAGGCTTGCCGGCCAAGGAACCAACTCCGACGTCGTGCATTGACGCACCCAGATGCTTGGCCTCACCGGAATTCGCTATTTAAAGACGGCCACACACGGCTATCTCCACACCACAACACATCCGCCTCCCTTTGCTTCACATCTGCGACGACCACGAGTAGGAATGCTCTATGGGATAATCTATCGCCGGAGATGAAACACGAGGTGGTTGCCCTTGCAGACGCCTGGCAGTCTCTTCGTGCCAGGCGAATCTAGCAAGGCATGCCGGCCAACTCGCCCGAGGTCTCTGACAACGACCTCATGGCCTCCGATGATGACACGTTGCCCGAATCCATGTCGGTGCAAGCCGGCCTAACCATGGAGTAGGCGCAAGCGCACTACGACACTGTCATGGTGGCGCAGGAGTTGCAACTTGCACCGACTCTTCTGTTGGCATTCCGGTAGGGTCAGGAGGAGCAGAGGTACAACATGATCCTCCTCGAGCAGCATCCGCTAGTGGAGGGCCAAAACTACGGCGAGCCTGCAAGTGAGGAGGCTATGGACGCCATGGCGGCAACGAACCGGAACTTCATTGTGGAGCAGCGCACGATCTACGAGGCCACGCGCGTCGCCCACAACGAAGTTTCGCCGCAGCCGGACGCAAACACGGCCGCCAGTTGTGCCTCCTATGCGCCACCGTCGAACTATCGGGGTTGCACGTGGCAGGTGGATAGTGACGGACCATCCACGTCCATCATCGACCTTACGTCCACCGACATCGGCGACAGAAAGATCGCGGACTCCTTCGTGGATGAGTAGGGCATGGGAGGCTGCGGGGCATTGTGTCCCAAGTGGGCTGATCCGTCTTCCATGTTCTACTATTTCTCGCTGAGGACCGCACCTTCACTTCACGGGTCTTACCGTCGCCGCTCATGGAAACGGCAGATGGAGCAGATGGTCACCAATGCGGAATAGAGAGGAAGTGGACGACGGCCACCGCCATAGGATGGGTTTAGAGTATGTTTCTTTATTTTATTATTCTAAATGTTCGAAATGTAATGAAAATTCATCATGTTTGCATGAATCTCGTCCAGTTTATATGAAAATCCATTGTGTTTGCATGAATTTCGTTCGGTTAGTTGAAAATTTGTTTAAAATGTATGGGGACGGTATTAGATGGCGGTCTCCGGCATCAATGTCCGTGGACGGATGCCGGAGAGAATTTACGGGTTGACGTTGGAGATGCCCTAAGAAGGCATACAAGGAGTTAAAATGAGTGTCAATTTTTCAGTGCTCATGGGAAAGCATGCATAGGTTAGTCACATGCAAGAACAGTAGTCGGCCGCACGCGCGTGTGCATAGCATAGGTTAGAAGAGAAACTAATCAAAGGGCATGAGCTCATACACAGTACACAGCCCTTGACTGGTCCCTGCACAAAGAGAAAGGAATATTTGCGAACATATTCGGTTTTGTTGTTGTCAAGGGTAAAGATCGAGATCTAGTCTAGACTCTAGAGACACAAAGAGAGATCTTGGTTGGATGACTTCTTTCTTGGCAATTTCTTTGTGATGACGCATGCGATGGTGCAAAGTGCTAATTACCACCGGGCTAAGGTACGGACCAACTGTACTCTCTCAGTCTGCCTGACCTGGTTTAAAGGATGTTGTGCCCAGTTTGTGCATTTCAACTGGAAACAATCGTACGTACGGAGATGGATCGGGCAAGAAAAGGAGAAGAATTAAACCTTTGGGGGGACACTGGTGGAATAGAGCAACAAAAGTAAAGTAGGTTAGTGTAAGAAAAAGTAAAACATTGTGTTTTTTGAACCTAAGTATGGCGGGTTCAGTAAGTCGTTTTGCCACACACTAAAAAGAACCAGCATGGAATGGATCGTGGAGGAGCAGGATATGTATGTAGCCTTCGTTGACCATGGAGGTGGAGCTAATGTGAGCAATGCTGCGGTTACACCTACACATTTATGTTAGAGGTTCTCTTAGAAGGCGGTTAGCATCGGTTCTGGCTAAGAGCAACTCTAGCAGAGTCGGACATATCGGTTCCATCATCACATAAATAGCTATTATAGCGATTTTGGCAAAAAAGAAATTCATCTAAGCAGAGACGCCATTTTGTGAGGGTTACGAAGTACCCTCCATATCTGGTCTCTCAGTCGCCATATTAGCGTCTCGGGGCTGCCTTTTGTGCCACACTTCATATAGCAGTTACATGTAGGTCGCATGTGGCACAAAGGAAGCATCAAGTGGTCACCCACCTCACGTGGGATGGCGGGAAACTTGAGGGAAAAGGATGTCCCATTGACGAGTGGGACCTACAATTATGGAGGCGGCAAATATCGAGATTTTGAGCTTGCGTGTTACCTCTCAAGCATCCATAATATTTTGGGGGGAGGAATGCACTTCACAATAATTATGGTGGCTGCGCTTTTGACGACTCTGCTAGAGTTGTGCCAAGTATATAATGTGTTGTCTTATAATATAGACACGCAAACGCCTCATATAAAAAGTTATACTATTAAGATATAAGAGGGGGACTTGACGTGGAACGAGGGTTGAGCATTTTGCCAAAGTCATCAGAGTTCCTCAAATATTTACAAGAAAAACTCATTTCTTCAGTTTTCCATACGTCTGTGAGTGTTGGACAAGTCGGTTGGTGCTTATGCCTTCTTTGCGACACGGAAGCCAGTTAGTATTCGCCTAAATGTGGGAAACTAGGATGGTAGGAGGAGCTAGAGGGCCTTCA
>NC_041388.1:607305773-607307348 GCF_002162155.2 Triticum dicoccoides | reverse complement strand
TGGGTCGATAACAACGGAATGGCGTCTGGTGCCACCAAAGCTAAACAGGAGCACGACCATGTCACTCCTAGCGCAAAATTCATGCCTAGTGTGAATCATGTAGTAAGCAGTTTTTATTTCTCCTTCTGATTTGCCTCCTAGATCTTTCGAAATGCCAACGCTCAATTATGCATTTTGAGGAAATTTTGGGTATAACTGATGGGCCTGCATTGTAGACATGTTTTTACTCGCCAGTAACATGTATCTATATACTAGCTGAAGGAGCCAACCTGTTTGTAAAAGTCTAAAGATCATCTAGTTCATATCGAAATCTACCTGAATGGTTGAGTATGAACTTAGTACCCTAGCTCAAGGAAAAATAAGCAGGCCTTGGTGACTGAAACCACGACACATGACATCCTTGGGTGTGCACAAGCATAATTTTATTGCAAAAGATAACATGCATTAGGGATGAAGGAGTCTGTTTCCAAAATAGAAAAAATGACAAGCAAAATATTATAATAATCATATCGATAGGGATCAACATTCACCACCACCACGACACACGAACCGGTAGAGAACACGGTACTAAAAAACCCTTTAAGATGAGATCCCAACAGCCAAGAGAGGCCATATTTGGAGTTATCACCTCCAAACATAGCTTAGAGCCAACAACAAACAATGGGTCGATACAATACACTCATTCCGCTCGGTCCAGGCAGTAAGTTTTTCTCTTGGAGTGTGACATCTGGGTTAATAGGCTTGATAGACTACTCATATCAATAAAGTGCACTTATTTTCTGAAAGCTCGTCTCCAAAGAACATCTAGTTAAGCGTGCTTGGCCTTGAGGTAATTTGAGGATGGGTGACTGATCAGGAAGTTGATCTCGGGATGCGCAAAATGAGGACAAAGTGTTCACAAACAAACCAGCGTTGGTCTGTGGGGCCAGTGTAGATCCTAGGTGGTAGCCAGTTGTAATAGCTGGAACCGGTGGCTATGTCCAGGGCATTAAAAATTTGTATCAGAGTCGACTCTCATGGTTACACGGGTGTGTGTGGGTTAGGGGTGTGGGCATGTGGCGCATGCCAAGCATGCCCCGTCAAGGCACACAACATGGCACATGTGTCGACACCGGACGACAAAAGTGTGCCAAGAGGGAAGGTTCATGTTGCGCCGAGGAGGACGTCGGATCCTTCGAAAGGGGGGTGGCATCCTGGTCATTAAGATTGATAGACTATTCATATTGATAATGTGCACCTTCTTTTCCGGAAGCTCGCCTCCAGAGAACATCCAGGTTAAGCATGAGGATGGGTGACCAACCAAGAAGTTGAATGCAAGTCCACACGGGTGAGGAAAATTGTGGAGGAAAGACCGGTGTTGGTATGGTCTAGTGTATATCCAAAGTGGTAGCTAAGCCTAACGTTCGGGAACCGGTGGCTATGGTCGATGTGTTACAAAAGTGTATCAGAGTCGACTCTCATGATTACACGGGCGTGTGTGCATCATGGGCTCCCACATGTGGCGTATGGCGCGTGTGTTCTGTCAAGGCATATAGCATGGCACATGTGCCGACACTGGACAAATATGTGTGTGCC
>NC_041388.1:607303896-607305560 GCF_002162155.2 Triticum dicoccoides | reverse complement strand
TGTGACATCTTGATTAATAGGATTAGTAGACCATCGATATATCGATAATGTTCACCTTACTTTTCGGAAACTCATCTCCAAACAACCTCCATGTGAAGTGTGCTTGATCTTGGGGTAATTTGACGACTGGTGACCGATCAGGAAGTTGATCCTAAATGTACATGAGTGAGCATGAAGTACACAGAAAACACCAGTGTTGATATAGGCCAGTGTAGATCACAGGTAGTAGCCAGACGTAACAGCCGCGAACCGGTGGCTGTTGTTCAGGCATTACAAAGTCATATCAGTGTCCAGTCTTGGGGCCAAAAAAAAATTTATGTCTCCCTTCGCAACCAAAGGTCAAGGAACCATTTCAGATTGAACAAAAGGCAGGTTATTTTCCCCGGGACAATAGGCTCCTACAACATGGGGTCTCGACTGAAATGGCCGTACGCGTGGAAAACATTTAACCGGTTGAAGATGTTGGAGCTCTTTCTTTTTAGGGAAGAAGAAAGTTGGAACGTCAAGAAATAAAGGGGCGACGCGATGCATTTCGGGAGAAAACAAAAACAGACCTAGCAGGATTACTGCTGCGGCTAAGCAGAGCTTTCAGCTAATCCTGATTGAGCCGGCTGTGTTTTTTCCACGCCTAACTAATTAGGTTCGTGCTTATTACTACAAGGTTTTCGCTATCGTGCCGTACAGTATTAATCACCAGAATAGACCGATCCATCTTCGTACGTACAATCCGCAGCAGGTGTGGTGAACAATTTTCAAATCATTCAAATTTCCGTACGTACATTCTACTGTATGTGTCGTTGTTCATCTTCGGGATGCAAAATTGACCTCTGTACGATTACACGGTCGTCTTGACTATCACAACTATGTACCAACATTGTATAACGCATTAAGTTCCAACTATAGCATGATTCCACGGACGTGGGAGATACACGTAGGCCCTCGTGGAAAAAAAAGATGAACCGCTGAAAGGGTATAAAAGAAAGAAAGAAAATGTCTTCTTGACTATCACAACTATGTACCGACATTGTACAACATATTAAGTTCTGACTATAGCATGATTCCACGGATGTGGCAGACAAACGTAGGCCTTTGTGGAGAAAAAAGTTGAACCGTTGAAAGGGCAAACTTTTTCTTTAACATTGTACAATTGCAGAACCTCATATCTACGCAGATACATCCATCTCTATAAACGCATGCATACATGACCTACCCCTATGAGCATCTCCGAAATAGTGAGCCGGCATCACATATTCAAATTGATGAAACAACCTGTTTACTTACGGTGCTATCAATGCATGTGAGGTTGTACTTGTACCCCTAGAAAATTGTTGGCCATTTTGGAAAAAAAAATCGAGTGGGTTGACAATATGGCATCTATAGTCTTATACAAAAATTAAAATCCAGGTTTCAACTGCACATTACAAAATGAAGAGCGCAAATCAATTGTGATTAGTGTCCTATGTTCGTCTTCCATGCACTATTTATATCTTGATTTGTCTTCCTTTTTTTTTTGCTTATCTGTGTTTAAATTGAATTTGGATTAAAAAAATGTGGGATTGTAGACACTTCCTATTGACTCACTCATTTGTTTCGAAATAGTTTCATAATAATTTATAGGTGCTACCGTCCATCGCTAACAATTGTAGCACCGAAAGTGAGTGTAT
>NC_041388.1:607293777-607303552 GCF_002162155.2 Triticum dicoccoides | reverse complement strand
CTCCCTCCCTCCCTCCAGGTGGTCGGACAGGCACCAATAGTGTCTTGTAGAAATTCCCTACAAGTCCGCTTTCCAAACATGGTATGTATTTTTTCGAGGGACAAACATGACATGTTTTTTACGAGAAAACACATGCAAATACACCATAAGTATGATAAGTAATTTATCTTGCAGGTTTATGAGAGCTTGGACATATTGTGAGAAATGCCTAAAGGCTTGTTTGGCATAGGGGTTAGAGGGGGATAAGTGGGGATTATCCCCAAAGTGATTGGGTGAAACCTATCCCTTCATCCAATTCCCTCAATCCTGGAGAAAACAATAGGTCGGGGTAGTGGATTGAACAATTAATATAAGCTTCTCGGGTTTTTGTGGGGATTATCAGGGTTCAAATACTCCAATACCACCCTACCAAACAACCATTTTGGATTTTCATGATCGATCGGGATTATCCACGTAATCCCTCTAATAGCTCTCTACCAAACAAGACCTAAGGGAGATTATGTAGAAACCACCATCAGTGGGGCCCATGCACCTAGTATGTTGCTGCGACGTGAGTTGGTCCTGCCCTAGTCAAGTCAATTTAATTTACCTCTCACCATCCGCCCGCCCCCCTCTTGGCGTGCACGCACGGTTTTGGGTTCCATTATTTGAGTCCTATTTGGGTACCAATTTGAACCCCCCATAAGGCATAATATAAAATTAGGGCTAGGGCACACATGTATATGGATAACTTCCAGTCAAAAAATGTATACATAACTCCACTATTATCTAGATTTCATCAGTAGAACAGAACTCGACACCAATATCATTCTTTACTCCGTCATTGGCAACACGATGCCCTAGTGATGTCTAAATAAATATTGTCATGTAACTTGGCAAATTTTTGACAATGCCTAAGAGCAACTCTAATCAACTCCACTAAATTTGCCTCTCTAAAGCCCTTTTAGGGTGGCTCCCTAGAATTGGATAAGCTCCACAAGTTGTAGCTAAAGACATCACATGACATCAGTGGTTGGTAGCTGAAGGGAAATTTCATGGCGGTTGGTGGCAGCTGGTTTTGGGTGGTACAATGGCAGGAGGATTGGAGGTGAGTTGAGTAGGGAGAGGGTTGGGCTTGCTTATTTTTTGTTGAGAATACTAAATTAATATGGTGGAGAGTAGGGAAGGGGGGGTGGGACTGCTCCAGCCACTATAACAATGTGATTTCAGTTCTCCGCAAGAGGTGCCACATTGACTTTTTTGGCACTAAAAGATAACAAAGTGAGATAATGTCACTTGCTTGTAAAAACCACATGTAAGATTTTTGTAGCCAATTTACATATTGTGGTTATTTTTCTGTTGTATATGATATCATCTTAATTTACACTCACAAATTGTAAAGGTTGTATTTAAGCAATCAATCAACAAATAATATATTTTTGAAAAAATGTAGCAATGCTATTTTTCTCAATCATTAAGAGAGTGGTCATCGGAGCCGGAAAATTACAAGAAAATACTAGGAAGGGATGAAAAAATCCCATCGTGACCAAACAACAGGAGAATTGCAAGGAAATACAAGAGATCAAATAAATCACACCAAGAGCAACAAAGGAGCTACACGGATGGAAAGACTATCACAAAGCTCGCCGGTGCAACCAACGCATAGGGAATATTTCAACTTTCATCCTCACTTACCAAGTAAGGCGAGAGCGCTTTGAGCTTGACGTCCGGTTGTCCCCAACAACACTCCTCAAAAGAGGGGGAGGACTGTTGAAAGGAAATGCGGCATTGTAAGGTGATTCACAGACTCGCTAATCCGGCAGATGAGACCATCGGGCTCTTGCACAAAACTGGTCAAATGGCGAGACAAACAGACACACACACCTCAGTATGGACCTACACCAGAAGCAAGAAGAACTAGGACCAGCCATCACGAACACCAGCAGCCTCGGTTAAAAACAACCAACACCTGCAACCACGAACCTCAAACCGGCCAACCGGCAGGAAAGAACATTATAGACATCGGTTTGTCTAAATCATGCTTGCCCGTAGGTCGTATTACCTCCATCGTGTTTATTAGTCCCCCTCGCATTTTGGGTCAAAATTGACCATAGATTCAACTAGCAAAATATAATGTGTATGTACTCCCTCCAATCCATATTATTGGTCGCAGGTTTAGTATAAAGTTGTACGAATCGAGTTACAAAAAAATTATCATTGAAAATTTATTTTAAATGCTAATCTATCAACATAATTTTTATGGCATACAATTTATATTTTGCTAGTTAAATCTAAGGTCAAAGTTTAGCACAAAATACAAAAATACTAATAAATCTGGATGGATGGTAAAACACAGCGCCATGTCCAACGGTTTGACTTCCATGTCCATGCATGAAGATAACATCCACATGACCGTGACCATTGGCATCCGATTCGTTTCTTCTCGGAAGGTGCGGTTAACCAAGCGAAACTTTGGAAGCTTTTGGAACCTCGACCGTTTCGGCGTTTCCCATGGACATACACATCACCACGCACGCCTCCACCAGTAAAAACACCTATATACTGCACCAACAAGAGCAAAGAATACTTCTCCCTCCCTCTGATCTTTCATCATTCACTTTTCCATGCATTTGCCGAAGCCCCATGTCATCCTTCTGGACCTTCCGAGGGAGAGAAGGAAAAACGGCGCCTTGTCCTCTAGTCAAGAGGCGACGTCGGGTCGATGCTCCACTTCTCAACACAAAAAACAGGAACTGGCACACAAGAAAATGGTTGCGTGTACCCCTGGCGAGTTTTTAACTAGGGTGCTGCAGATTTGTCACACGGTCATGCATGTTTGTATAGACACAATTAAGCAAAGTCAGTGGGTATGTTCATTTTTTATGTTTGAGATGACTGAGTAATAACTAGCTAGTGTGAAATGTAACTGGAAGCAGCATATTGGCGCTTCATTTTTCCTAACATAAGCGACACTTTTCACCCTTTTTAGGTTAACCAAGGTCCGAGGCAAGTGAATGGTAGGGTTATTGACAGGATCTGTCGGCCGTGACAGTTTATCAAGCGCAGGAGTCGTTCCAAGATTGCCCATCTTGGCTGTTAAAAAACAGTAGATTAGCTTAATCGGTCCGTGCTAATCCATAGTTAACGTGCTAGAGTTCGATTGCACTTGGGAACCAAGACTAGGTAAGTGTCAGCTATCTTCTGGGATGTGATATCGAGGCTCTGGAATTGTCATGCTAGATTTCAGACTGAAACCCAAACAGACAAAAAACATGTGATCATCCAAGGAGAAAAGTTTTTTTAAGCACGTTGGTTATTATATTAGCCTGGCCACAGATGTTTGGTGAGCTCTGAAATGTATCTCTTCTTTCTTCAGAGACTTGAATTGATGGACGTACAGAAAGCTACATAAGCTATACGAAAATTATATCCCAGACTATTACTATTCAGACGACTGACGAGTAGCAAAATCGCAAATGTATGAGATTTTCTTTTAAAAATATTCTGACGCCTCGTGGAATTCTTTGTTACCTATCTTGTCAAAAAGATCGTCATATTATCTTCCTTGTGAACCATACGTATACATCAGTAGAAGTTGAGTTGCTCACTTCTTTCGGTACAGCAGTTTCTTGTATTTTGTCATGAAACAGTACAGTGGGCTCTGAAATGCATGCAAATGTACTCCCTCCGTTCCTAAATATTTGTCTTTCTAGACATTTCAAATGACTACTACATACGGATGTGTGTAGACATATTTTAGAGTGCAGATTCACTTATTTTGCTCCGTATGTAGTCATTTATTGAAATGCCTAGAAAGACAAGTATTTAGGAACGGAGGGAGTATTAGGTATCTGGTTGCGTTTCTGATGTGGCTTCAGATCTTTAAAAAAATATTCTGATGCCTTGTGGAATTCTGTGTTGCCTATCTTGTCAAAAAGATGGGCATATTATCACCCCTCTGAATCATACGTATACATCAGTAGAAGTTGAATTGCTCACTTCTTTCGGTGCAGCAGTTTTCGGTATTCTGTCCTGAAACAGTACATTCGGCCCTTCTGGTCCAGCCAACTTATAGGGAAAATGAAGCAAAGATCAGGGCCAATGAATTCACCATCAACAGACGAAAATGTACTTTTGTACCTAATAATTCATTGAAGACTGTACTAGTTCTTAGCAACATTCTTTCAGAGATTAGAGACACTCACAAATGCTGCATAGTAATGCTGCTGATACTGTCAAATGTGGCAACAGCCCTACATCTGATGACCCCTGACTCACCACAACTGATATGACATTGAGTGGTTCAGTGCAATTATGGTTGTGCTCTCTTGCTTTCAACCAAAATCCGACTGTTAGGTCAGAAGAGGAACTGCTGCAAATTTATAGCAGCAGTATAAGCATAGTGTGATATAGCATATGTAACGAACAATTGTACCTGGTCCAGGACAGAAGGAATAGGCGGGAAGCCAGCTCAAATTAGATGTGATCGAAAGGGTCAAGCAGCCACAATTCATTCCAAGTTTCCAACCATCGCATTCGATGTCCAGTGACAGAATTGTTCCTTTCAGGTTGGCCGGCAGCATCCTTCCATGAGCCAAGGGAAATGTGAGATAACTATGTGACTGTTTTCAGGTCTGCTCAAGCTACATAAATCCTCGTCGCCGTCAGTCGTGTTATGCATGCATGTTCTGTTCCTTGTTTCTTGCGAATTCTTCGCCGCCGTCGATCCCAACCCAAGTACAGTGAGAGGAACTAGGCTGCAAGCAAAGAGACCAAGATGAGGGGAGGGCCCCCTGTTTTTTGGAAGTTCTTCTGCTGGTCCCACGGACAAGATGATGGCTGAGTATTCAGGACTCAGGAGGAGCAAATGCAGATGACCACCCAATAGTTCTACTTTTGACTGGACAAATGGCCGAGGGTTGAATATTTTGTACTACTATAAGATGTTTGTGTTGTCAAATTTGGACTGCCGGCAGAATATTACATTCGTTATGGTGACTTCTAGGTCACCGTATGCTCGGATTGACCATTCCGCCTGGGACAGATTACTACGATTCGGTCCTGTGATGAAACCTTAACATCAAAAGGTGTCCTCAGAGAGATCTGTGGTTTGGTCAAGAAAATCGACCCCGTGAGTTACATGATCTGGTCATCAACTTGAACTAACGATGGTTAATTACTTAAGCCAGCTGCATGTTAATCACGTGCTGATTTACTCCCAGGATAATGTCAAGGCCATGATTCAGGGTTCTTTCATGACATAAAAATTACCCCAAAAGTGAAAACTTAAGGTAACAGTTCTATATGCCTGTATTAGGATTTCGGACTGCCTTGATGCATTTGACTGAACAGAGGAACTGCGTTGGTCGTCATCTTCGTCAGATATTATTACAAAATTACACTGTTACCACAATGTTTTGCAACTTGCGATCTATCCATTGTTAGAAAGTTCGACAAACTTCAAACATTATCAATGACAGTTTGAATGTTCAACGAACTTCAAACATTACCACAATGGTTTGGGGTCTTTCTAAGAGTTGAACGAAGTTAATGCAAGCTGCACTGCGTGAAGAATGTCTGCTACCACATGATGATGGCTCATACACGAGATTTTGACACTGCAACAATGTCAATTATGAATTGGTCTGGACCATTTCCGCAGTCATCGACTAACTGATCGACAAAAATAGTTGGGGTGCTGTTCAAGAGTTCCATTTGAACATTCTTCATTTTTTAGAACAGCGTAATAAATACATCTGTGTGCCCACAAGAAGATGAGTATTAGACGGTATGAGTTGCTTGAACTGAATTCTTCCTTGAAGTTTCTGACTTCCTGCCTTCAGCATCAGTTATTTTCACCTGGCTGATGACAAGAGTTTGAATTTTTGGGCATAAACTTGCTGTCGTCAATTTGCGCAAACAGGATTTCAAACAAAAAGGTAATGAATTCTTCAGCGTTCCCAAAAAGGTAAACGAGTAGATGATATGAATTGCATGAATTATTCCAATAGAATGCGACAATCCTTTTTTCGATGCCCACGTAATTGAATCGTTCTCTGAAATTTTCAAACTTGCGTCCACAGAAGTTTGATTTTTGGGCACAAAATCTGTGTTGTCAATTTGCATGAACAGGGGCTGATGGATTTAGGATAGTATAAAGTGCATATTTAACTGCTATAAGTCGCACTGTGGATGAATATTTGACAAACAGCTGTCATTTTGGTCAAGATATAGCCTGAACTCCCCCACAAAAAGAGGATATAGCCTGAACTGGAACAATATCTATGCTTCTTTTTACAGAACACTGCAAATCTCCAATGAAGCTTTCAACTGGAGCTTAAATGTTTGATGTGGATTGTGCATCAAAGAGATTCAGTGCAGACTTTTCGACAAAGAATGTCCACTGCTCCTCTCCATGCTATGCATTTATTGGTAGCTTTGACAGTGCAACAATATATTCATCACTGTGTGCTGAATTGGACATTTCGGGGTGGGGTGCTGTGGTCTTTTATGAATTACTAGGAGCTTCCTAGAATAGAAGAAACAAAAAGCTGGACAGTTGTTACAACAGAGATAAGATCAACCTGATGCATGAAACATTTACTGACGATATGATCATAAACAGTTTATGCTTTTATCAGCAATGACATTAAACAATGAGAAACAAACTGATAGAATATACACACATCAGTAAGCAACAAGCCCCAAATATACAATCTTTCAAGTAAGACAGCCCAATGGTCACAACAGAAGGTTAGCATAATATCTGGAGCCGCTGGGTAAACTTACATCAGCCACATAATCAAGTTACTCTGTTTCCATAACGTGCATCTTTGTTCAGATGCACGGTATCAGCACAACACTGTTAATGATGTCAACGGAAAGCGAATCACTACCTCATCGCGAACAATGCAAAATAACCTCCATCTCGTATGCACTGGCTAAAAAATGGACCCGGATTTGCCCTTCCCCATGAGCATGTCCTTGGCCTCGTTTATCTTGGAAGCAATGTAATGGCTGCCGCCACCATCAGGGTGGTTGGCTACCATCACCCTCTTGTGGGCCTCCTTTATCTTGTCCAGTGCAGCACGTTCTCTGAACAATGACAGTTTCATATTTTCAGCATCTCAATGTAACTCAAAAAACAACTGTACATCATTTCAGTCGCACAGGATTTCAGCGACATTATCAAGATACAGGTTAACAAGGACAGGCTGGAGAAGAAACATCACCTTACGCCAAGGATCAGTGCCGCTTCTCTTCTGCTCATCTCCCTCTCAAATCCGCCAGGATAGAATTTACGCACACGTGGCATCGCCGCCCGGATTCGAAAGGCCTGCCATGCCTGAATCATGAATCTGCTTCCCATGGCAGCAGCAGCTACCGACAGCCCAGCTACCAGCGGCGTAGCCTGTGGTACCAGAGAATGTTCCAGCACACTGATTAGATCGATCGATGACAGAGCTAAAAAATCAGAATCATACTCTGAACATCACATGAGTAGGCTTGTGAATTGCGTTCAGGTTCAGTTATGCATTCCAACAGATACTACACAATAATAGAGAAGAAATTCATCCTGATATAACTGCAAATTGGACCCAACCAAATGATTTAGTTCAACCACAAATTCCTAAATCCATGCCAGGTACACGAACCCAGCCAGGCAGACTGCAATCGTTGTCCAGCACTGTTCGTCTGGACCAGCGTGGTGCAGGGGATTACGGCAGCTGCAGTGAGCGACTGCTGCCGCCTCTCCGGACCAGCGGACCACGCTCGCCGCCGGGACCCTGCGATGGCCCGATTCAACCAACCCACCAGGCACGCTAGCAGCCCCGCCAGTACCGGCCCGGTCGCCGTCGCCGACGGCGGAACAGGAAACCCCATCCCGAATTGGGGGGACTGACACGCAGGAAGTTTCCCAGGCACTGTCGCTGTCCCGCCGTAACTCTCGCCCAGCCGCCGGACCCGGCTCGGGAGGGGCCTATATCTCTCTTATCTATCTACCTAGCGACAGAGGCCGGAGCCGCGGGGCACGGCAGGAGGAACGACACAGGACAGCGACGCCGGATCTTCACTGGAACGACGCGAGAACGAAGGGCCGGGGCGGGGAGGAGGGCGTACCATGGCGCAACGGCGGCGAGCGAGCGAGGCGGCCGGAGCAGCTCCGCCGACGAGCTCGGGGGAGGGAATCTGCGGAACCGAGGGGGCGGAGGCGGCGGGCGGGGTTTGGGTGCCTCTGTGGGCGGGTTCGTTGCGGATTAAGGCGCGCTCTTCTTGTGCAGCAAGAAGGAATCGAGTGGGAAAGGGAGGAGGGGTCGGTTTCCTTCTCTTTTTTATTTTTTTTCCTTTTCGTTTTTTTTTTTGAGATGATTTTTTTTCCTTTTCGTTGTAAGATGAGAAATCGGTCGGTTCATCTTGGGTAGGGGTGGGCACATTCACACCGAAAACCGAAAACCGAAAACCGAAACCAAACCGAACCGATTTAACCGATTTTTCTAAAAAATCGGTTTTCGGTGTTTTGGTTTGGTTGGAAAAGTAGCCACTGTTCGGTGTTTGGTTTTGCATCGGTTTCCAATCTATAGAAACCGTACAAACCGAACTAGCCGAACTATACGTGATCCCCTTTATTCTTGGAACGCCAAAGACGCCAGCCCACTAGTTAATTTAGGTAATTATTATACTACACTCCCTACTACGCGAATCATCCCACAAAAAAAGTAGGTAATTTGCGTTGCCTCCAGCGAGTACTTATAGAATCTCCTTCGTGCATGGATCCTAGAAGTAAACATACGGCTTCCATGTGTGCTTAATATATTAATTTCTTTCTATTACATATGGCATATGAGACGCATACATAATCGGTTTTATGGTTAACCGAACAAACCGAACCGACAAATTTCGGTTAAAAAGGTTCGGTTTATATTTTTACTTTGATTCTTTCGGTTTTTATTTTACAGAAACCGAAATTTAGAAAACCCGAATAAATCGAAACGAACTAACCATATAAACCGAATGCCCACCCCTAATCTTGGGGAAGAAGAAGAAGAAAAGAAAAGAAAAGAATATGCGGCGGCGGCGGAGGGCACGCGGCGGGACGCTTCCGGAGAAGTCCGGAACACGCACGCCCCCGGTCGTTCGAGAAGGCCCACGAGGACATCAAGAAATAGGGGAGCCTCATTGCGGAAAGCCGACTCAAACGGGCCGGCCCGCTCTGCCCGTCACACGGGTTTCTCTTTTTTTCTTCGGTTTTATACAACCTCTGAAAAGTAGTTTTATAAAACAATCAGTATGTGTTACATACTATACAAAAGTCCAGTGTACATAAATAAAGAAGCTTAATCTATATTCAATGAATGTTTGGTGTGTGTTATAAATAAATCGTATAATTTTTAAAAAGATCTATTGTATATAAAAATAAAATATTAATCATATACTAGAAATATTTCTGCTATATTATTATTAAATGTTCACCATATATTACAAAAAAACTTAAAAATCAATAAAATGTAAACAATGAAAAAAATAAAAGAAAACCCAGAATCTCAAAAAGCAAACAAAAACAAAACAGAAAACCAAGAGCAAAACCACACACACAAAAACAAAAAAACAAAAATGCGCAAACGTGCCGAGTGAGCCGACCCATCTTGCCTCACGTTTCTGGCGCACCTATATGATTCAGGCGGACGTCCCATAGCATTTTCTAAGATTCTTTTCCCACCACCAAAACAATGCGCCAGTTTTTTTGGACGATTCTCTCAGAATTGCGCCCCCCCCCCCCTTCCTCGGTTTCTACCAG
>NC_041388.1:607213633-607293275 GCF_002162155.2 Triticum dicoccoides | reverse complement strand
TTTCACTGGTTTTTACTCCTTTCCTTTTTTTCTTGTTTCTTTCTTGGTTTTCATCGGTTTTCTTTTTTTCTTGCTCCTTTCTTCTGTTTCTTAGGTTTTCACCATCTTTCTTTGTTTTTTCTTTTATTCTTCATCACATGTCTAAATTTTTTGGTACATATGTGTACATTTTTCTCTGCGTCAGGAACATTATTTGTATATGTTTAACAAATTTTCAACTGCATGATTAACATCTTTTAAAATTTTATTTTTGAGAACTACTTTCGTTATACATATTTTATATTTTTATATATACCAGGACATTTTTAATATATTTTTAATATTTTTAAGTATATAATTAATAGTTTTAATACATGACCAATATTTTTAATACACGTTCTATAATTTTTGTATACATAAGGATTATTTTTATACACCCTTAAAAAATTAACACGTGATTAACACTTATTCATACACATTATACATATTCATATATATTAGAAATATTTTTTATATATTTTTAACATTTCTTAAACGTGTTATTTACATTTTTCAAACATACATATTTGAATATTTGTTGTTAAAATATGTGTTAAATATTGTTTTAATAATTCTTGAAACATTTTTTTCTGGACACTATCAACATTTTTCAGAAGTTGCACCAACATTTTTAAGACTACACAAAAACTTTTTTTCGAACTAAATATTTATTGATATACATATTATGTTGTTTTCGAAAAAAATAAACAAAATCGAGTAAGCCAAATAATGAAATCTGAAAAGAAGCAACGGTGTAACCAGGCCGGCCAGTCCCGGTCTGTCTAGCTTGAAATGAGATATAGTCTCGCGCCCTTTTCCTATCGGTTCTGCACAGGTAGGCTAGCTACTAAGCTCGCATCAGCGATAGTCTGCTCCTGTATGAGGGTTTTCTCGCGCCACGTGGCTGCCGCGATTTGAGAAATTTAGGTTCCCTCGCCTCTGTATCATCTTGGCTCTCAAAGGTGGGGGATCTTGGATCTTCAAGACCTTTATGTTCTTCACCAACTTCTAGTGATCATCATAGTTTTGTAAGAATTAATTTCCTTTTGTTTGTCTGGCGATGTCATGAGATTAGAGAGTTTTATGTCCTTGTAGATTTGATTATTCGAATATGATGAGTTTTTTTGTGTCAAGCTTTTTTGGTTGGTCTGATTCTTTATGGAGGTGAAATCTTTTATCGACATCATGGTGAAGATATAGTGATTCGACGACCTGCACTTCTAGGGGATCATCCCCAGCCGAAGTACGTCCATCGACCAAGGCTTACCATCTTTTTGGATGGACAACTCAAGGCGCTTCCATTGGTACGTTTATCAAAGTCTTGGTGTTGATGCAGCGAGGGCGCATCGGGCGGCGCGGCGGCCAGACGACGGCGCAAGCAGCGGCCAGGCCATGGCGGCTGCGCACGGGGGTAGCTCCGGGGCAGCGACGCGGGCACGGATACATCGCAGATCTGGTCCTACGGGCGCGGTCTCGGCCTCCCCTGCTCGGCCGGCGGGTCTCGGTGGGGGGACTTCTCCTTGCTGAGATATGGCAGCGGCGGCCTGGATCATCCAGATCCCGGCAAGGATGGCGGCGACCTGTGCACATGAGATGGAGGTCTTCGATCAGATCTGGGTGAAAACCTGCTATTGGCTATTGCCAAGGCCGGTGATGGCGACGCTGTCTGCGTCGTTCCCTTCCTGAAGGCATCGCTGTGGAGAAGTTCAAGGCCACTCTTTGCTACCTCCGGGGGAAACCCTAGATCAATAGATCGGATGACGGCGGCTCTCTGATGTCGTTTCCCCCTTAGGGCGTCATTCTTGAAGGTGCACACGGGCTAGAGGGACCGGAGGACGGTGTCTTTGGTGGAGCGGTACTTCATCTTACACATTGATGGTGGCGGATCTCGGCAGCGTGGCGCTGTGGAGACTCGGCGTCTGATACGTAGAGATGAACTCACGCAGGAGGAGGAAGTTGTCTGGTGTCATGGTGGCGTTGATGACAGAGAGGCCTGGCAAGGTCGGTGCTTCAGTTCTGCTCTGAGGATGGACAGAGGGATGATGGAGGTGATGGCCCTTGCAGCGTGCGGTGCTCACTGGGAGTGTGCCAAACCAGTGTGGGACCCAATCCAGGTAGTGGCTTGGATGGGACACCCGGCTTTAGATGTTAGGCTTTGGTTGGATGTCTGTTTGGTATTAGGCCTTCGGACATTCGGCACGCCTTCATCAAGGGGATAGAAGTAGCAACAGTGTTGCCAAGATGGTGACTTCAGACTTATTGATGTATCACCTTGTATGGTCTTTGTGAATAATTAATAATATGGCTGCATGCATGCACAGGCCGGGGTACATCCTCCTTTTCTAAAAAAAGAGAGTTTGTTGTAATTCTTAGTCATAGGAGTTACTACTTTGTATTTTCTTAAATCTTAGGTCCAAATCAATGTACCTGTAAAAAAATGACAGTCAGATTACCTGTAATTATTATGAGTATGAAAAAAATCAAAGGTATTTATCAAAAAAAAACTACTGAGCTCGCTTCACGCCTTATCTTCCGGTTTCGAATTTCTTCATTTTCCTTTTTATGTGTTTTCCTTTGTTTTATTGGTTTTCCATATTTCTGAATTTTCTTCTTTCATTTTCTTGTTTTATTTTTTTTTACTGTTTTGAAAATTGTGAACATCTATTTATATCCATAATTTTTTTCACATCTGTTAACAGTTTTAAAATTGATTAATATCATTTGAAATTTGGTAAACATCTTTGTTTATTTTTCTGAAATTAGAGAACATTTTAATAAATATTAACATTTACAAATTGGTTCCAAATTTATGGAAATTTTCAGTTAATTATTTTTTAAAACCAAAAAGTAATTTTCAAATACAAAAAGTTGTCATCATTTTTTAATTTGAACTCACAATCATTTTATAATGTTTGTAAATATATTTAAAATTTATAAATATATTTTTAAATCCATAAACATGACTTTTACTTCAAGTACTTTTTTTTACCTTTTACGAATGTTTAAAAAAAATCGCGAACATTTTTCATTTTTTGGGGGGCATGATATATATACTCTCGGTTTTCTGCCTCTATTTCTTTACCTTCACTTCTACAAATGTGCTGAGGCGCAACTAGGTTGACTAGCCAACCAGCCGAAGCGAGTGCCTTGTGATGTGTGTTTGGTCATCCTTGGACGTGTTGCACACGGAATAGGAGATTCCTTCTAATTTTTATTATTTTTGATGTTCACTGTACTGCCATGATTGAAGGTGAATAGATTGAAAGTTTTTTCGCAAAAAAGGGGGCAGCGACAGTTGTGAAACAATGGATACAAAGATACTTGTGCAAGGCCGAGCCAAACATGTTCATATCCCTTTTTTGTGAGATGTTCATATCCTTTTTTCACTGACTATACCCAAGTGGAACAGAACAAGTTCTAGCAAAAAGAGAATAACCTCTTAAAAAGGTAAAAAAAGAAAACCAAAAAGTTTGAGTCGGTTTCACTCAAAATGTCAATAGGTTAGGCAAGACCTATCCCTAGCTGCGAACTCCGAAGTTGGCAAAACACTAATTAATTAAGGTGCTTATAAGATATTTTTTGCGGCGCAAGGTGTCACACCTATGACAAGCCTTTTTTCCCTCTTGCTAGGGTTTACTGCTCTCGGAGGCGATCACAGCCGCCGTTGAGTTCCTACCTTGTTCCCTCCTGCCGATCTGCCTGTTAGGCGTGGCCGGGGCTTCTGGTCCCTGTCGTCCCTCCCCTAGGAGTTGGCCCGGTGTAGGGCACCACTGGTTTTTTCAAGAAGGCCCGGCGATCCACATCTGCGGGCTAGGGTTTGTAGTATGGCGGCGAAGATGGGAGTTGGAACGGCGTCGGCAGATGCCTCCTCATCTGCGCCAGAGTTGGAGAGGATGATGGCGGAGCTTGGGCTGCGTGAGGATGATATGGATGATGTCGTGGTCGATGAGGGATCTATTCCTCAGGATGAGGCTAGGTGGATGGTGGTGGCTAGGGTTCATATCGATAAACCCTACAGTCAAGGCTGGTTCTTTAGAAACATGCGAGCAGCTTGGGATCTTGCGCAGGAAGTGAACTTCAAACCCCTGGAGGAGAATTTGTATACAATTCAGTTTAGTTGCCTGGGCGACTGGGAAAGAGTGATACAGGAAGGGACGTGGAACTTTAGGGGTCATGATGTGATCATCACTCCCTATGACGGGGTGACTCAACCATCTCAGGTTAAGCTTGACACTTTGGATATATGGATTCAGATACACGATGTCCCAAATCTGTATGCACATCTGGTACCTTCAATGGCGACCAAAGTAGGGGAAGTTATGTTTTTTGAGAAAGGCTCACATGATTTCACGGGTAATTTTTACCATGTATGGGTTAAGATCAATGTACACAGGGCCCCTAAAGAACGCTGTGTCATTAATAAGGGATACAAGGAGACAGATCTACAGGGTGAAGTACGAACGGTTGCCAGATTGGTGTGCGGTTTGTGGTCATTTAGGCCATACTTTCAAGGAGCACGGTGATGGTATCCACCCAAAGTCTGCACTGGTGTTCAAGGATTTGCGCGCATCATGGTCCATGAGGAGAGGACGAGGTCCTGGAGGTGAAAGGGGCCGCCGTGGAGGCCGAAGAGGAGGCCGTGGTAGGGGAAACAGAGGTGCAGCAAGGGAGGATCTTGGCAGAGAAGATGGTTTTGATGAAGAGGTATACCCGGGGATGGATGATATGACACTGGACAATCAAAGCAGGAAGAGGGCTGAACGGGACGACCTGAGCAGAAGCAATAAGTTCACATAGCAGTAGAAGGCAGATCCAAAGGCACTAGCTATCGTGCCTGGCGGTACCAACATGGTTAGCCCACCTCTGATCAGAGACCCGAAGCGATCGAGGACAGAAGGCGAGGAAAAGGAAAACTCAAGCACTGCAGTAAAGAATTTGGCGGGCTCCTTCGAGGAGCGCCGCCGGGCCCAATGAGTGCATTATGTTGGAACTGTCGTGGTGTGGGCAACGCCGCGACGGTCCAAGAACTTCGCGAGTTTGCGAAGAAGTTTGCCCCTACCCTCTTATGCATTGTTGAAACACAAATCGAAGGATCTAGGGTAGAAAAATTAGCAAATACGCTGGGGTATGATAATGCTTATGCAGTTGATAGTCAAGGTAGAAGTGGTGGGTTAGGTTTGTTCTGAAATAATGAAATAAAGATTGAAGTTTTGGGTTACTCTTGTTATCATCTTGATGTCTCTGTGGAGGAACCGGGGCAAGAGATATGGAGATTGACGTGTGTATATGGCGAGTCCCAAACTCATTTGCAGCATCAGACGTGGACAGTGTTAAAAAACATAAGTACTTTGAGCTCGTTACCATGGCTATGTATTGGTGACTTCAACGAGGTTTTACGTCCAAACGAACATGAGGGGATTGGACAACGCAGCAACGCACAAATCCAAGCTTTTCGCAAGGCTACAGATGTTTGCATGCTGATGGACATTGGACATAAAGGAAGATTTTGGACGTTTGAAAAGAAGGTAACTGGCGGAACCTATACGCGGTGTAGATTGGACAGAGCGTTGGTTAATCCTCAGTGGCTGGCTCGTTTTCCTCTTGCGAGCCTGGAGAACCATGCAGTGGCTACCTCAGATCATGGCCCAATTGTTTTATATTTTGGCCGAGTACAAGCAGAAACACCAACGAGATCCTTTCGGTACGAGGCGATGTGGGAAAAACATGAAGGATTTGGAGGGGCTGTGAGTACTGAATGGGCAGCCTCGGAACCGTGTGTGACTGTACAACAGCTGCATGATAAATTGGCCACTGTTTCCAAAGGGATAACGAGATGGAGCAGGCAATCTTTTGGAAACCTGAGACGGGAGATCAGGGACCTTAAACTGAGATTGAAGGAACTAAAAGGGGACCCTCTTCGTTCGGCACCATCACATGTGGAGCTCAAAATCGATGAAAGGCTGGTGGAGCTCTACCACCGAGAGGAGATCATGTGGAGGCAACGTGCGAGGGCTGAATGGCTTTCTTCGGGAGACAAGAACACAAAATTCTTCCACCTTTGAGCTAGTTTGAGAAGAAAGAAGAATATGATAAGGGCCCTTGAAAATTCTCTGGGTGTGGGGGTAAGCGATCCAACTGAGTTGAAGTCGATGGTGAATGCTTTTATCAAAATCTTTACACATCAGAGGGGGTGCAGGGTGTTGAGGATGTACTTGAACATGTATCGAGTAAAGTAACAGCAGCAATGAATGCACATCTTTGTGCTCCGTATACCCGTGAAGAGGTCAAAATTGCACTCTTCCATATGTTCCCTACTAAGGCTCCGGGTCCTAACGGTTTTCCTGCTCAGTTCTACCAAAAACACTAGGATGTGTGTGGAGATGATGTGACCAATGTTGTTCTAAGGATTGTGAGAGGGGAGGAGAGCCCTGAATGCATTAATAATACCATCTTGGTACTCATCCCAAAGGTGAACAATCCCAATCTCCTCTCGCAATTCAGACCGATAAGTTTATGCAACGTCTTGTACAAGATAGCATCAAAGGTAGTGGCCAACAGATTGAAGCAAATTCTTCCAGATATCATATCTCAAGAACAGTCAGCCTTTGTGCCAGGGAGACTGATAACAGACAATATCATATGTGTTTATGAGTGTTTGCATTTTATGAAGAGGAAGAAGTCAAAAAAAAATAGTTTTTGTGCTCTAAAACTGGATATGATGAAAGCTTATGACAGACTGGAGTGGGATTACTTCAAAGCCATCATGGCAAAGCTGGGTTTTGCTCAGGCTTGGATTGACACCGTCATGTCTATGGTATCCAGTGTATCTTTTTCAGTGTTATTCAATGGCGAGAAACTTGAGAATTTCCACCCATCTAGAGGGCTTCGACAGGGAGATCCTATCTCCCCTTACCTTTTCTTGATTACAGCAGAGGGCCTTTCGTGTCTCCTGAAATCCAGTTCTCAGTCATCATTGTTGGCAGGTATCAAGGTGGCACCCACGGCACCAGCCGTTAACCATCTTCTATTTGCAGATGATAGCCTGTTGCTTTTCAAAACTACTGTGGAGGGTGCGGAGAAGGTATCAAACCTACTAACTTCCTATTGTGGGGCTTCCGGACAGAAAATAAACAATGCAAAGTCATCCATCTTCTTTAGTAAGGGTTGTCCTCAAACAATAAGGGACGGGGTGAAGGACTTCATGTGTACAATGAGTCTCTCAGTGATCGTTACCTGGGTATGCCAACTGAGGTTGGACACTCAAAGAACGACACTTTCAAATATCTGAGGGATAGAGTCTGGGAGAAAGTGAGAGGATGGATGGGCAAATTACTGTCGGCAGCTGGAAAGGAGGTGCTAATAAAAGCGATGGCTCAGGCTATACCGGTCTATTCTATGTCTTGTTTCAGGCTCCCAAGAGGGCTGTGTGATAGTGTTACAACTATAATTCGGCAGTTTTGGTGGGGAAGCAAGGGAGGCAGAAGGAAACCAGCATGGGTTGCATGGGATATAATGACTATGCCAAAATATGTGGTGGGTATGGGATTTCGTGATCTGGAACTGTTCAACTTGTCTCTCTTGGCAAGGCAAGCATGGAGGGTGATGTATGACCCAGAGTCGTTGAGTGCAAGAATTTTGAAGGCAATATACTTCCCAGATCGATCCCTTTTGAATGCAGAGTTGGGCTCTCACCCCTCCCAAATCTGGAGAGGGATACTTGATGGAAGAGATGTAGTTGCTCAAGGAATTATTCGGCGCATAGGTGATGGAGAAGAGATAGATATATGGAATCATAACTGGATCCCAAGAGAGAGTTTCAGAAGACCGATTGCTTCCTTGGTTCCGAACCCACCTCGACGTGTCTCAGAGCTCATAGAAACATCAACAGCAACTTGGAGAGAAGAGTTGGTGCGGGCTGTCTTCACACTGTTTGATGCGGAAGCAATTGTCAAGATACCTTTATGTACTCGTAGGATCTCTGATTTTTGGGCTTGGAGTGAGGAGCCTCGGGGCCACTTTTCAGTCAGCTCAACTTATCATATGCTCACCCGCACAAAGCTGAACAGAGAAGCGTGGCTAGAGGGTCGCGGGGGTACATCAAGAGTAGAAGCAGAAGGAGCTGATTGGAAGTCGTTGTGGAAGGTACAGGTCCCATCGAAGATCAGGGTCTTCATGTGGAGATTGGCAAAGAACTCGATCCCATCAGCTGCAGTGTTACATAGGCGAAACATGGCGACATCTGCAGCATGCAGTTTGTGTGGTGTTCATGACTCATGGAGGCATGCATTGTTGGACTGTCCTATGTCAAGGAGCACGTGGGCGCTGTCATCCGGAGCCATCCTGGATCAACTGAGCATTAACCAACATGATTGTGCTAAGGACTGGATTTTTGTCATGGGTAGAACATTGGAACCGGAGGAGTTCACCAGGTTTGCAATAACTCTATGGGCCATCTGGGGTGCGAGGCGCAAGGCAATATATTAAGATATATTCAAAAGCCCACATGCAGTTCATGGTTTCGTTAACTCTTACCTAGGAGAACTTCTTCAGCTATCTCAAAAGGGTGAGCCCCACGGGAGTGCAGCAACTGGGCGGTCGGGTTAGCTAGCACCGCCCGAGAATATTACGAAACTTAATGCTGATGCAGCAGTGAGTAGGGGAGGAAACCACGAAACGGTGGGTACTATCTGCAGAAACAGCGAAGGCACTTTCCTTGGCGCTATCTGCAGAAACAGCGAAGGCATTTTCCTTGGCGCGTCGGCCTATGTTTTCAGAAATCAAAATGATGCAGCTACCCTTGAAGCGCTTGCTATCAGGGAAGGCTTGGCACTAGCCCAAGATCTGAATTTGAACTGTGTACATCTAGCTTTAGATTGCCAAGGTGTTGTGAAATCAAGAAGGGGAGTGGATCAGCCTACGGAGCTATCATCGAAGAGATCAAGATGACGGCTACATCTTTTACTTCATGTAATATAGTTCATGAATTTAGGAGCTCCAATAAGGAGGCTCACAATTTAGCGAAGCATGCTTTAAAGTTAGGGCATGGTCGTCATGTTTGGCTACGCCAGCCAGAGGGAATTCCTTTCGTCCTTGTAAACATTATGACAATTTGAAATAAAAGCTTCGCGAGATTGCCTAAAAAAAACCTATGACAAGCTCAGACAACTACCGGCCAAGTAAGAGGGGCGGTAGACCCGCCTGCGGTGATGGGGTATTGTATCGAAATGAGTTTGGCAAACAAACAAGTGTGTATCCTTTTATTAAGGTTGTAACTGATTACTACCCAACCTACATAATTTATACGATTGTTCTCTCCATAGAAATAACGAGCTCTTAGCATTCTGGGATGTGGATTCACGGCTGGCCACACATGTCGTCGACTAAGCAATGTTTTTCACCGCCTGGGCCAACACCTCGGTTACTCATGTAACTCATTAGAGGCGTTTTGGGCCGCATGTTGTCATATCATCATGTCATAGATCGATGAAGGGAGGAAACACTAGTACATGTGGAGTGTTGTCTATGTTTCTTGTGCTAGGCGCTCGCCTTTGATAGTACCGTTGGATCGGTATCCACAATAGTTATGTTAGAGATTGGCATGCAGGTAAGGTGCCATTGTCATGGACCGAAGAACTAGGGGTGACTAGATCTTCTGGAAGAGGGGATCGGGTTAAATAAGCAGTGTTTACTTTATCGAGGCTGGTGACAACCTTCTACGTGTGAAAGTATGGACTCTTCAACCATACCTATGCTTTCGAGCGATACCACATCTTAGTTCATCCCCACTAAAACCACGAAAACAACCACCACCAAAGGAACCGCCATGCATGAAATAAACCCTATAAAGGAAACCACACAACAAAGTGTGTACTTACTTCTAGGTTTACTTATGCGTGAATGGCCGGAGTAAATGCAATATGTTTTAAGCATCATCACCCGATAAACAATACCCCCTTTCCTTCTAAAATGCATTATCTACTGTAATAGTACGTAAGTCACTGATTAAAGAAAATCTTTGAACAATAGTCATTTCCTAGTACAACGTAATAATAGAGCTAAAACTAATACACGCATCTTGCATAACAAAGGAGAAAGTAGTGCATGCTTAGAAATGCTTCATGGCTTCCAGTAAATCCAGTACAGAGAGTAGATCAACCTCGTGCAAGAACAAGCGCGCGACCCACACTACGTTTCCAGGGCCACTGAGACTCGTGACGACAGGCACTTTCTTCATAGTTCCAAGGTCGAGCCGGAGTAACTCACCGCTGTTTATACCAGACCTTGGCTGGGATAGGATGACGGCACCGCTCCTCTCCCCGAACCCCTCGATTCTCAACGGCGCAAGGGCATATTCGTAGGGAGAAAACCCCACCTGCCTCGCGATCTCTAGAGTGTTGATAACCACCCGCTGGCTCCATGTCGCCGCTGTCAACGTCCACATCGCTATGCCGCAGCTCTCGGCGACTAGCAAGCACAACCGACCGTGCACTGAGGCCAGGTGGAGGTGCTCGTTTTTCTTACTGGTCGCCATTCTGGAGAAGCAGCCCCGTGGGAGCTTAATCATCATCGCCTCCCGCGCGTCGAGGTCCAGAGCGAGGACATGGTCCCAATAGGAGACGGCGTGGACATGACAGGGCCAGTAGACGGTGCGACCGATGACGGCAGAGCAGTAAGAGCCGACATGTTTGTCTGGGTGGGGGACGGAGACCTGGTGGACGGCGCTCCATTGACCGCTCTTGGACGAGAATGTCTGGTGGAATTGTATGTTCTTGTCAGCGACGAGCAGCTCGAAGGAGCGGCCGGCGTCACCGATGCTGAGCACGACGTGGAGGCACGGGTCCGGCAAACTGGCGGGTGGGAGTGAGGTGACATGACCGGTGAATGCGTCGCACACCCGCAGCTTGACATCAAGGCCTTGGGGGTCCGGGAAGCTGCAGAGGACGAGCAGGTTGCCCCGGCCCGCGAGGCCACGGCCCTGAGCGGGTCCGGGAAGCTAAGTTCGTCGAGGCGGGCAGCAAGCTTTGTTGGCCCTGGGGTGTGGATGACGCGGTGGGTCGTGACATCGCCGCGTTCCCGGTAGGAGACGCCGAGGAGGAGGGCGCGATCGAAGCCGCCGTGGTGGCGGGCCATGATGCTGCGCCGGAAGGCCCGGTCGAGGATGCCGCGCCGAAGGATCCTGCTGGTCGCGGCACAGCGGACGATGGCTGTGACGTCGGCGCGAGCAATGATTTCTAGAAGGAGATCCACCGGGAGGGCCTCCGACGACGGCGCCGCCGCTGTCCGGCCGCACCAACGTTTCCACATTGTCTTGATCCACCGGGAGGCGGGAGCGATGATGTCGAGAAGGAGATCCACCGCGAGCGCGAGGTAAGCGCGCGATCCAGGGACTCTCGCATCTTGTAGGAGCAGTAGCTAGGAGTCTGCCGTAAATAAAAAAGCAATGAGAGGCACGGTTAGGAGAGCTGCTGCAACCGAACGGTGAATTCCCAATCCCAGGTGAAAACCAACTACTAGAACCGGGAGTAGTACACGGATTATTTGACAGTTCAACTCTTCAAATACTACCATGCTACGAGTACATGGGTATTGGAGCAACGAGCATGCAAACAATGGCCTTGGTCATTTCAGCAAACACCTTGCGTGCGCTTCCGGCTCGCCGGCGACCCTCGCATTACTTATCTACTTCCTCTTCCTCCTCCTCCTCATCGTCATTGTCCACGATGGATCCGGCGCCCATGTCCAGCGTGAACCCGTCCCACCCCTCCCCATCGGAGGCGTCCTCCTCGCCGTCCGCGGCGGCCGCCGGCTCCACGTCCTCCAGGTGCTCGACGTCTCCGTAGGCGTCGGCCTCGCCGTCGGAGGTGGAGTACCCGTCAGGCCTCGTGGGCGGCATCCGCCGCGCCATGCGCGCGTAGCCCCGGCCGTCGACGGCGCGGGGGCGGGCCTCCGGCTCCGGGCGGCGTCGGGCCAGTGTCGCCGCGGCCGTCACTGGCCGGCGAGGGGGCCAGGCCGCGCGCCCGCGTAGCAAGGAGGCCGCGCGGCGGAGCATGCCGTGCGCGTCTGTGCTGTGCCAAAGCGTGGGAGCCGGATGAGTGCCTCTGTGCCTGAGCGGCGACACTGAACCTTTCCCTGGAGGCTAGAACGATAGGGGCGGAAGGAGAGCGTACCGCGATTTTACCGAAGCCGCGGGGCGAGACGGCGGCGAGCGATGCGGCCGGAACGGTCCGTCGACGAACTCGCCGGGTTCTGCAACAATGAAACGGCGGCGATGTGGAGGAGGGGGTGGACAAGAAGATGCGGCGGAATTATTTATCCTTCTCGTCGTGGGGACGCTTTTCTTTTTACTAAGGGACACCAGACGTTTCTGGAACGCACGCGCGCGAAGGCCCACAAGGCCCGTACGAAAGCCCAGCGTGTGGGAGCGTTGTGGATAGGGCTGTGAAGAATACCGAGCCCATTAAAAGTAGGACTTGTATTTTCAATTTCTATTGACTAAACTCTTATTTCACAAAAAAAAAATTGACGAAACTCTTGGGTAATAAAGGGGGCCAGCTTTCACCCAGTTTTCTTCTGATGAAAAAGTGCAATTTCTAAGATACTTTTTCATCCAAATTACTACCTTCTAGATTGGTGGGAAATCCAAAAAAGTTTCTGTTACTTTCACTTGAAATGTCAGTGGGCGTACTTGATTAGACAAGAGTTTTCACCATTGAAAGCGCTATATGGCTGACGTTGGTTTTTAACAATCTCCAGCGAACGTACTAGCTGCCTTTGGATGACGGCATGGATCTTGGCGCAGAGGGAGGAGACACGTGTGGGAACGTTGTGGTGGTGTTAGCTATGAAAATGTGATAAATTTGTCAAAATTATCTGAGCAAATTTTTTGAAGAATTTAAATAAAAAATTAGGATAGGGGATCTACTAGCTGACATCATTTCACTAATTTCTCAGGAAAATGGGATCGGGAGAAGATTTTGGACTTTTAGCATAAGGAATCTGCTAGAAAGGCTCTTATAAAGTTGGACTTGGGACAAAATCTCTTGTCCAATGAAAAGTGACCGATGAAATGAATAATGCTCTTCTCGCCCCCTATACGGTCGAGGAGGTTCGGAAAGCCCTATTTGATAGATGATTTAAAAGCGCCGGGCCCTGATGGCCTCAATTTTATTTTTTCCAAAAGATTTTGGTCCATGTAGGGGGATGACCTGATGAAGAGGTTCTTCAGGCGGTAAATACTTCTTGTATACCGCCTGGGTGGATTGGTATTGCAACTGTAATGATCTCAAAGATTACTTCTCTGGAAACGCTAACTCAATTTAGACCAATCAGTTTGTGCAATGGGGTGTATAAGGTTATTTCAAAAATGATTGCTGCTCGTCTAAAGATAATCCTATTAGATATTATCAACCCAACTCAAAGTGCTTTTGTGCCCAGAAAAAATGATTGCACACAATATCTTAGTGGCATATGAGTGTTTCCATACAATAAAGAATAAAGGGCGGGTAAAGATGGTCTGTGTGCCATCAAATTAGACTTGCAAAAAGCATATAATCGAGTTGAGTGGTCTTTCTTAAAGGAAATTATGTTGAAACTGGGATTTAAAGAGAATTGAGTGAATTTAATTATGCAAAGTGTATCCTGTTGGGGAACGTAGCAGAAATTCAAAAAAATTCCTACGTAACACCAAGATCTATCTATGGAGAGACCAGCAACGAGTAGAAAGGGGAGTGCATCTACATACCCTTGTAGATCGCTAAGCGGAAGCGTTCAAGTGAACGGGGTTGATGGAGTCGTACTCGTCGTGATTCAGATCACCGATGATCAAGTGCCGAACGCACGGCACCTCCGCGTTCAACACACGTACAGCCCGGTGACATCTCCCACGCCTTGATCCAGCAAGGAGAGAGGGAGAGGTTGAGGAAGACTCCATCCAGCAGCAGCACAACGGCGTGGTGGTGATGGAGGAGCGTGGCAATCCTGCAGGGCTTCGCCAAGCACCTACGGGAGAGGAGGAGGTGTCACGGGAGGGAGGGAGGCGCCAAGGGCTCAGGTATGGATGCCCTCCCTCCCCTCCACTATATATAGGGGCAAGGGAGAGGGGGGAGGCGCAGCCTTGCCCCTTACTCCAAGAAAGGGGTGCGGCTAAGAGGGGGGGAGGAGTCCATCCTCCCCAAGGCACCTCGGAGGTGCCTTCCCCCTTGAGGACTCTTCCCTCTAGGGTTCCCTAGGCGCATGGGCCTCTTGGGGCTGGTGCCCTTGGCCCATGTAGGCCAAGGCGCACCCCCTACAGCCCATGTGGCCCCCCGAGGCAGGTGGCCCCACCCGGTGGGCCCCCGGGACCCTTTCGGTGGTCCCGGTACAATACCGATGACCCCGAAATTTGTCCCGATGGCCGAAACAGGACTTCCTATATATAAATCTTTACCTCCGGACCATTCCGGAACTCCTCGTGACGTCCGAGATCTCATCCGGGACTCCGAACAACATTCGGTAACCACATACAAGCTTCCTTTATAACCCTAGCGTCATCGAACCTTAAGTGTGTAGACCCTACGGGTTCGAGAGACATGCAGACATGACCGAGACGTTCTCCGGTCAATAACCAACAGCGGGATCTGGATACCCATGTTGGCTCCCACATGTTCCACGATGATCTCGTCGGATGAACCACGATGTCAAGGACTCAATCGATCCCGTATACAATTCCCTTTGTCTAGCGGTATTTTACTTGCCCGAGATTCGATCGTCGGTATGCCGATACCTTGTTCAATCTCGTTACCGGCAAGTCTCTTTACTCGTTCCGTAACACATCATCCCGTGATCAACTCCTTGGTCACATTGCGCATATGATGATGTCCTACCGAGTGGGCCCAGAGATACCTCTCCGTTTACACGGAGTGACAAATCCCAGTCTCGATCCGCATAAAACAATAGATACTTTCGGAGATACCTGTAGTGCACCTTTATAGCCACCCAGTTACGTTGTGACGTTTGATACACCCAAAGCACTCCTACGGTATCCAGGAGTTACACGATCTCATGGTCAAAGGAAGAGATACTTGACATTGGCAAAGCTCTAGCAAACGAACTACACGATCTTTGTGCTATGCTTAGGATTGGGTCTTGTCCATCACATCATTCTCCTAATGATGTGATCCCGTTATCAACGACATCCAATGTCCATAGCCAGGAAACCAAGACTATCTGTTGATCACAACGAGCTAGTCAACTAGAGGCTCACTAGGGACATATTATGGTCTATGTATTCACACGTGTATTACGATTTCCGGATAATACAGTTATAGCATGAATAAAAGATAATTATCATGAACAAGGAAATATAATAATAACACTTTTATTATTGCCTCTAGGGCATATTTCCAACAGTCTCCCACTTGCACTAGAGTCAATAATCTAGTTCACATCGCCATGTGATTAACACTCACAGGTCACATCACCATGTGACTAATACCCAAGAGTTTACTAGAGTCAGTAGTCTAGTTCACATCACTATGTGATTAATACTCAATGAGTTTTAAGTTTGATCATGTTGCTTGTGAGAGAGGTTTTAGTCAACGGGTCTGAACCTTTCAGATCCGTGTGTGTTTTACAAATCTCTATGTCATCTCCTAGATGCAGCTACCACGCTCTATTTCGAGCTATTCCAAATAACTGTTCTACTTGGAGCTATTCTAAATTGTTGCTCCATTATATGTATCCGGTATCTCTACTCAGAGCTATCCGGATAGGTGTCAAGCTTGCATCGACGTAACCCTTTACGACGAACTCTTTTACCACCTCCATAATCGAGAAAATTCCTTAGTCCACTAGTTACTAAGGATAACTTTGACCGCTGTCCTGTGAGCCATTCTTGGATCACTCTTGTACCCCTTGACTGACTCATGGCAAGGCACACTTCAGGTGCGATACACAGCATAGCATACTGAAGAGCCTACGTCTTAAGCATAGGGTACGACCTTCGTCCTTTCTCTCTATTCTGCCATGGTCGAGCTTTAAGTCTTAACTTCGTACCTTACAACTCAGGCAAGAACTCCTTCTTTGACTGGTCCATCTTGAACACCTTCAAGATCATGTCAAGGTATGTGCTCATTTGAAAGTATTGTTAAGCATTTTGATCTATCCTTATAGATCTTGATGCTCAATGTTCAAGTAGCTTAATCCAGGCTTTCCATTGAAAAACACTTTCAAAATAACCCTATATGCTTTCTAGAAATTCTACATCATCTCTGATCATCAATATGTCAATAACATATACTCATCAGAAATTCTATAGTGCTCCCACTCACTTCTTTGGAAATACAAGTTTCTTATAAACTTTGTATAAATCCAAAATCTTTGATCATCTCATCAAAGCGTACATTCCAACTCCGAGATGCTTACTCCAGTCCTTAAAAGGATCGCTGGAGCTAGCATACCTTTTAGCATCCTTAGGATCGACAAAACTTTTCTGATTGTATTGCATACAACCTTTCCTTACGAAAACTAGTAAGGAAACTTGTCTTGACATCCATCTGCCAGATTTCATAAATGCAGCTAATGCTAACATGATTCCGACGGACTTTAAGCATCGCTACGAGTGAGAAAATCTCATCGTAGTCAACTCCTTGAACTTGTCGGAAAACACTTCGCCACAAGTCGAGCTTCATAGATGGTGACATTACCATCCACGTCCGTCTTCTTCTTAAAAGATCCATTTATCACAATGGATTGCCGATCATCGAGCAAGTCCATCAAAGTCCATGATTTGTTCTGATATATGGATACTATCTCGGATTTCATGGCTTCTAACCATTTGTCGGAATTCGGGCCCACCATCGCTTCTCCATAGCTCGTAGGTTCATTGTTGTCTAGCAACATGACCTTCAAGACAGGATCACCTTACCACTCCGAAGTAGTACGTGTCCTTGTCGTCCTACGAGGTTTGGTAGTGACTTGATCCGAAGTTTCATGATCAATATCATAAGCTTCCACTTCAATTGGTGTAGGTGCCACAGGAACAACTTCCTGTGCCCTGCCACACACTAGTTGAAGAGACGGTTCAATAACCTCATCAAGTCTCCACCATCCTCCCACTCAACTCTTTCGAGAGAAACCTTTCCTCGAGAAAGGACCCGATTCAAGAAACAATCCATATTGCTTTCGGATCTGAATTAGGAGGTATACCCAACTGTTTTGGGTGTCCTATGAAGATGCATTTTATCCGCTTTGGGTTCGAGCTTAATCCTGAAACTTTTTCACATAAGCGTCGCAGCCCCAAACATTTAAGAAACGACAACTTAGGTTTCTCTAAACCATAATTCATACGGTGTCATCTCATCGGAATTACGTGGTGCCCTATTTAAAGTGAATGTGGTTGTCTCTAATGCCTAACCCATGAAGAATAGTGGTAATTCGATAAGAGACATCATGGTACGCACCAGGGTGCAACTATGATGTTCGGACACACCATCACACTATGGTGTTCTAGGCGGTATTAATTGCGAAACAATTTCCACAATGTCTTAATTGTGTGCCAAAACTCGTAACTCAGATATTCATCTCTATGATCATATCATAGACATTTTATCCTCTTGTCACAATGATCTTCTACTTCACTCTGAAATTACTTGAACCATTCAATAATTCAGACTTGTGTTTCATCAAGTAAATATTCTCAACATCTACTCGAATTATCTGTGAAGTAAGATCATAACGATATTCACTGCATGCCTCAGCACTCATTGGATTGGACACATCAAAATGTGTTACTTCCAACAAGTTGCTATCTTGTTCCATCTTACTGAAAACGAGGCTTTTCAGTCATCTTGCCCATGTGGTATGATTTGCATATCTCAAGTGATTCAAAATCAAGTGAGTCCGAACGATCCATTTGCATGGAGTTTCTTCATGCATATACACCAATGGACATGGTTCGCATGTCTCAAACTTTTCAAAAACGAGTGAGTCCAAAGATCCATCAACATGGAGCTTCTTCATGCGTTTTATACCATTATGACTTACATGGCAGTGCCACAAGTAAGTGGTACTATCATTACTATCTTATATCTTTTGGCATGAAAATGTGTATCACTACGACCGAGATTCAATAAACCATTCCTTTAGGTGCAAGACCATTGAAGGTATTATTCAAAAATAGAGTAACCCTTATTCTCCTTAAATGAATAACCGTATTGCGATAGACATAATCCAATCATGTCTATGCTCAACGCAAACACCAATCTCGGTGGTTGAGGGAGCGTGCGATGCTTGATCATATCAACATTGGAAACATTTCCAACACATATCGTCAGCTCACCTTTAGCTAGTCTCCGTTTATTCCGTAGCTTTTATTTCGAGTTACTAACACTTAGCAACTGAACCGGTATCTAATACCCTGGTGCTACTAGGAGTACTAGTAAAGTACACATCAACACAATGTATATCCAATATACTTCTATCGACCTTGCCAGCCTTCTCATCTACCAAGTATCTAGGGTAATTCTGCTCCAGTGGTTGTTCCCCTTATTTCAGAAGCACTTAGTCTCGGGTTTGGGTTCAACCTCGGGTTTCTTCATTGGTGCAACAGCTGATTTGCCATTTCATGAAGTATCCCTTCTTGCCCTTGCCCTTCTTGAAACTAGTGGTTTCACCAACCATCAACAATTGATGCTCCTTCTTGATTTCTACTTTCGCGGTGTCAAACATCGCAAATACCTCAAGGATCATCATATCTATCCCTGATATGTTATATTTCATCACGAAGCTCTAGCAGCTTCGTGGCAATGACTTTGGAGAAACATCACTATCTCATCTGGAAGATCGACTCCCACTCGATTCAAGTGATTGTTGCACTCAGACAATCTGAGCACAAGCTCAACGATTGAGATTTTCTCCCTTAGTTTGCAGGCTAAGAGAATCGTCGGAGGTCTTATACCTCTTGACGTGGGCACGAGCCTGAAATCCCAATTTCAGCCCTCGAAACATCTCATATGTTCCGTGACGTTTCGAAAACGTCTTTAGTGCCTCAACTCTAAACCGTTTAACTGAACTATCACGTAGTTATCAAAACGTGTATGTCCGATGTTCGCAACATCCACAAACGACGTTTGGGGTTCAGCACACTGAGCAGTGCATTAAGGACATAAGCTTTCTACTGTTCGCATAATCGCTACTGTCAACTTTCAACTATATTTTCTCTAGGAACATATCTAAACAGTGGAACTAAAGCGCGAGCTACGACATAATTTGCAAAAGGTCTTTTGACTATGTTCAGGATAATTAAGTTCATCTTATGAACTCCCACTCAGATAGACATCCCTCTGGTCATCTAAGTGATTACATGATCCGAGTCAACTAGGCCGTGTCCGATCATCACGTGAGACGGACTAGTCATCATCGGTGAACATCTTTATGTTGATCGTATCTACTATACGACTCATGCTCGACCTTTCGGTCTCCGTGTTCTGAGGCCATGTTTGCACATGCTAGGCTCGTCAAGTTAACCCTAAGTGTTTTCGCTGTGTAAAACTGTCTTACACCCGTTGTATGTGAACGTAAGAATCCATCACACCCGATCATCACGTGGTGCTTAGAAGCGACGAACTGTAGCAACGGTGCACAGTTAGGGGAGAACACTTCTTGAAATTTTGTAAGGGATCATCTTATTTACTACCGTCATCCTAAGTAAACAAGATGCATAAACATAATAAACATCACATGCAATTATATAGTTGTGACATGATATGGCCAATATCATATAGCTCCATTGATCTCCATCTTCGGGGCTCCATGATCATCTTGTCACCGGCATGACACCATGATCTCCATCATCATGATCTCCATCATCGTGTCTTCATGAAGTTGTCACGCCAACGACTACTTCTACTTCTATGACTAACGCGTTTAGCAATAAAGTAAAGTAGTTTACATGGCGTTCTTCAATGACACGCAGGTCATACAAAAAATAAAGACAACTCCTATGGCTCCTGCCGGTTGTCATACTCATCGACATGCAAGTCGTGAATCCTATTACAAGAACATGATCAATTTCATACATCACATATATTCATTCATCACATCCTTTGGCCATATCACATCACATAGCATACCCTGCAAAAACAAGTTAGACGTCCTTTAATTGTTGTTTGCATGTTTTACGTGGCTGCTATGGGTTTCTAGCAAGAACGTTTCTTACCTACGCAAAACCACAACGTGATATGCCAATTGCTATTTACCCTTCATAAGGACCCTTTTCATCGAATCCGTTCCGACTAAAGTGGGAGAGACTGGCACCCGCTAGCCACCTTATGCACCAAGTGCATGTCAATCGGTGGAACCTGTCTCACGTAAGAGTACGTGTAAGGTCGGTCCGGGCCGCTTCATCCCACAATACCGTTGAAACAAGATTGGACTAGTAACGGTAAGCATATTGAACAACATCAACGCCCACAACTACTTTGTGTTCTACTCGTGCAAAGAATCTACGCAATAGACCTAGCTCATGATGCCACTGTTGGGGAACGTAGCAGAAATTCAAAAAATTTCCTACGTAACACCAAGATCTATCTATGGAGAGACCAGCAACGAGTAGAAAGGGGAGTGCATCTACATACCCTTGTAGATCGCTAAGCGGAAGCGTTCAAGTGAACGGGGTTGATGGAGTCGTACTCGTCGTGATTCAGATCACCGATGATCAAGTGCCGAACGCACGGCACCTCCGCGTTCAACACACGTACAGCCCGGTGACGTCTCCCACGCCTTGATCCAGCAAGGAGAGAGGGAGAGGTTGAGGAAGACTCCATCCAGCAGCAGCGCAACGGCGTGGTGGTGATGGAGGAGCGTGGCAATCCTGCAGGGCTTCGCCAAGCACCTACGGGAGAGGAGGAGGTGTCACGGGAGGGAGGGAGGCGCCAAGGGCTCAGGTATGGATGCCCTCCCTCCCCTCCACTATATATAGGGGCAAGGGAGAGGGGGGAGGCGCAGCCTTGCCCCTTACTCCAAGAAAGGGGTGCGGCTAAGAGGGGGGGAGGAGTCCATCCTCCCCAAGGCACCTCGGAGGTGCCTTCCCCCTTGAGGACTCTTCCCTCTAGGGTTCCCTAGGCGCATGGGCCTCTTGGGGCTGGTGCCCTTGGCCCATGTAGGACAAGGCGCACCCCCTACAGCCCATGTGGCCCCCCGGGGCAGGTGGCCCCACCCGGTGGGCCCCCGGGACCCTTTCGGTGGTCCCGGTACAATACCGATGACCCCGAAACTTGTCCCGATGGCCGAAACAGGACTTCCTATATATAAATCTTTACCTCCGGACCATTCCGGAACTCCTCGTGACGTCCGGGATCTCATCCGGGACTCCAAACAACATTCGGTAACCACATACAAGCTTCCTTTATAACCCTAGCGTCATCGAACCTTAAGTGTGTAGACCCTACGGGTTCGGGAGACATGCAGACATGACCGAGACGTTCTCCGGTCAATAACCAACAGCGGGATCTGGATACCCATGTTGGCTCCCACATGTTCCACGATGATCTCATCGGATGAACCACGATGTCAAGGACTCAATCGATCCCGTATACAATTCCCTTTGTCTAGCGGTATTTTACTTGCCCGAGATTCGATCGTCGGTATGCCGATACCTTGTTCAATCTCGTTACCGGCAAGTCTCTTTACTCGTTCCGTAACACATCATCCCGTGATCAACTCCTTGGTCACATTGCGCATATGATGATGTCCTACCGAGTGGGCCCAGAGATACCTCTCCGTTTACACGGAGTGACAAATCCCAGTCTTGATCCGCATAAAACAATAGATACTTTCGGAGATACCTGTAGTGCACCTTTATAGCCACCCAGTTACGTTGTGACGTTTGATACACCCAAAGCACTCCTACGGTATCCAGGAGTTACACGATCTCATGGTCAAAGGAAGAGATACTTGACATTGGCAAAGCTCTAGCAAACGAACTACACGATCTTTGTGCTATGCTTAGGATTGGGTCTTGTCCATCACATCATTCTCCTAATGATGTGATCCCGTTATCAACGACATCCAATGTCCATAGCCAGGAAACCAAGACTATCTGTTGATCACAACGAGCTAGTCAACTAGAGGCTCACTAGGGACATATTATGGTCTATGTATTCACACGTGTATTACGATTTCCGGATAATACAGTTATAGCATGAATAAAAGACAATTATCATGAACAAGGAAATATAATAATAACACTTTTATTATTGCCTCTAGGGCATATTTCCAACATATCCTTGTGGAGTATCGAATCCGTTTTAATGACGAAGAGTCTAAGAGTGTTAAACCTACTAGAGGATTGAGGCAGGGAGATCCCATCTCTGCCTACTTATTCTTGTTATGTATAGAGGGCCTGATTGCCCTTTTAGCTAATGCAAAGGAGAATGGAAGCATTTCCGGTATACATGTTACCAGATATGCCCCATCAATTTCTAATCTCCTCTTTGTTGTTGACTCTTGATCCTTATGCGAACCAATTCCATGAGTGTGGAGGCTTTGAAATCAGTATTGTATTCTTATTGTGCCGCCTCGGGGCAAATGGCAAGTGTTGAAAAATCTAATATATTTTTTAGTCCCAATACAAAGTGGAAGACAAGGCACACATATGTATAATTCTAAATGTTATATGACTGAAGTCCTCAATGAAAATTACTTGGGCTTGCCCGCCAATGTGGGTATGGACAAAAGCAATTATTATGAAATTTAGTGGATGGAAGAAAAATTGTTATCTAGTGGATGGAAGTAAATTTTGCTCAAATATGTTGTACAAGCCATCCCCTCCTATGCCATGTTCGTCTTTAAAATGCCTAAAAAAATTGCAAAGGAATTATTCACATGATGTCGCGATTTTGATGGGGTGAGGAGGACAATCAGAAGAGGATGGATTGGATGGCATGATGGAAGATGTGTGTTCCAAAAGATGAAGGAGGTATGGGCTTCTGAGATGTACATTGTTTCAATCTGGCATTGTTAGCTAAACAAGCGTGCCATCTTCTTGATAATCCCGATTCTTTACGTGCCACTATCTTGAGAGCTAAGTATTTCGCTAAGGGCGATTTGATGAATGCTAGTTTAAAGAAGGGGTCTTCTTTTACTTGGCAAAGCATTATGGCGGGAGTCAACTCCTTGAGAAATGGCTATATCTGGCGAGTTGAAAATGAATAAAATATTGATATTCGAAGAGATGCATGGATCCCTAATTGTGCAAATAGAAAAATTATTACTCCTAGAAGAGGGCACCTTTTGTCAAAGGTTGTTTGGCTTATGAATCAATATTATTATATGATGGTATATATGCCAGAAGCCGAAGCAAAAAACACCTATTTAGAAGCTTTTTGTTTTTTTGTCAAAGTAAAAAAGCTACAAAAGCAGAAGTAAAAGTCCAAACAAACATGATCTCTATTGAATGATTCTTACCCGTGGTTTAGTAGAAATAGAAATGGCTTGGCTGAGCTGGGATAAAATGAGGCTTCCTAAGTCGAAGGGTGGCATAGGATTCAAAGATATGAGGGCATTTAACCAGGCCTTGCTTGCTAAGCAGGCGTGGAGATTAATTGACAGCCCAGACAGTTTATGTGCACGTTTACTGAAGGCTAGATACTATCCCCGAGGTAACCTGCTTGACACGGTTTTCTCTGGTAATGCGTCAGCGGTGTGGAAGGGAATTGAGCATGGCCTTGATCTTGTCAAAAAAGGATTAATATGGCGAGTGGGTGATGGGTCTCTGATCCGTATTTGGAGAGACCCATGAATTCCTCGTGGTAAAGGCTGTCGTCCTATTACTCCTAAGAGAAATTGTTGATTTAATTGGGTTGCGGATTTCCTAGACGAACATGGCGCCTGGAATATGCAACGGCTCCAAGAACATTTTTGACATATGGATATACTGGAAATTGTAAAAATCAGAACCTCCCCAAGAAACCGGCAGGATTTCTTGGCTTGGTTTCCTGAGAGGAACGGTTGTTTCATTGTTAAGAGTGCGTACAAGCTAGCATCTGCTGAACCTGATGATCTATTTGTTGGGGGCGCATCGAGCAATTTTCCAGAGGGAGACCGCTCTTTATGGCGCTGCATTTGGAGTTCATCAGTACCACAAAAAATGAAAATAATGACGTGGAAAACTGTATCAAGGGCGCTGGCAACAAATCAATGCAAATCCTATCGGCACTTGCCCATGCGTAGTTCATGTTCGATTGTGCCCTGGAGGTGGAGACATCATTCCACGCACTTGTTACATGCAATCACGCTGCAGTACTATGGGACTTAATGCGTAGGATCTGGCCGCTGCCCGGCCGCGACTTGTTGATTAATACGGGAAGAGATTGGCTTCTGAGTTTGCTTTCTTCATGCAACGGCACCGCTCGGGATATGATAATCATGTTGATTTGGAGGATCTTGAACTTACGTATAGACATGGTTCATGGTAAAGAAGCTCCTCCACCTCAAATATCTGTTGATTTTTTACATAGTTGCTTTAATTCGTTGCGGCTGTCTGATATATACTATAGAGGAAATCATTAAGGGGAAAATGATATGTGAAGATTTACTTCCATCTCCTGTAATCAAGGTCTCACCGCCGCCCCCCGCTATGGCTACAACCCCCTGTAGATCATGTGGCCCTCTCGGTGGCGGAGCATTTTCAGAGGCTGACGGGTCGGCGGCCGCCAGTATGGTCCTGCGAAGACATGACGGGAGTGTTATTTTCGCGGCATACATGTTTTTATTTAACTGTAATGATGCGTTGGAGGCCGAGATTCACACTTTGATGCAAGGTATGGAACTAGCGAAACAACACTTAGAAGGCCCGATCATTGTGCAGTCTGATTCCTCGACATCATTGGCTTCTCTCAAAGGCGATAATCTGGATCGCTCTGCGTATGTCATCTAGTTGCTGAGATAAAGTTTTTGATAATTGATAGGGAGTTTATTCCCCAAAAAATTTCCCGTGAACAAAATAGGGTAGCAGATCGTTTGGCTAGTTATAGTCGATATGAATATACTACTGCTGTATGGCTACACCGTGGTCCTCCGTATATTGAGGCACTACTGCCACTGGACTATAACCCTATCATTATGGGCAAGAAGACGCACGTGATGGACCCATCCGTCCAGTTAGGGATCCTGGTGACGGACTTGGTTCCTAGGTCGAGCCGGACGAGCTTGCTTCCGTCCACCCGCAGAATAACAGCTCCGCTTCAACCCGGCAATCCAATCCATAGGTGACCATGCTTATGGGCATCCGACCCGAATGAGTAAGGTATGGTTCGCTATATTCACCCATGGGTTAGCATTGGCAAAAGTGGGTAGATGCATCCAAGTTTAGTATCACCTCGCCTAGCTAAGGAGAAGTGCGGCTTCGGCATCACTATAAAGGTAGCAGGTGACACCTGGTTCCTTGCGCTCTGCCGTGTCAATATACGTAGTACTATACGCGAGCTTGGTTCGCCACTATAAGAATATTACTGTAAGCGAAAATCTATCCCTAATAATAAAGCACGAATTGACTTCGTGGGTTCACCGTCACAATACGCTTTCTTCATGTGAATTTACGCTTTCAGTTTGGATTCTAAGTTTCTAACCAAGGTGGTACTAATTTTCTGTACTAACTTCTTCAAACCTATTAAAATATTTGTACATAAAGTGGCATCATTACGCTCACCCATCCCGGCTGGCCCATATCATGCAGCCCATCCGCACTCCAAAATAGGCCCATGCAAGCCCGGTTGTAATACAAAGGAAACGAGGTAAAAAACATGCAGGTTACCAGAGTTCGAACTCCGGACCTGCAGTTTGATAAATATTGTAGCGACCAACCCATCCAGCACACCATGCATGTTCAATCCAAAGTTTACTTTCCTACTAAATAGTACCGCCTCGCTGCTTTACATCCAACTCACCCAATTTAAATATGTCTTTGAGTTTTTTGGGTATTAGGAAGCAGTGAATCATGAGAAAGATATTACAAAGGAAAGAGAGGCTAATTATTATTGCACGCCCATTTAAAAGAGGATTTCCAACGTGATCAAAATAAGGAAGGAAAAAGTAGCTCATGGAATAAGGAAGGAAAGAGAGACTAATTGGCATTCTATATATGTGATGGGCTATATTATAAACGGGAAAGAAAATAGAGGCTAATTCGCATTCTATATATGTGGTCCGGCCGTGCTCTTAATAATAGATCGCACACACCAATAGGTAGGGAAATAAAAAAAAAATTGGCATTCCTAAGGAAATGAGCGGCAGGCACTTCTAAAACATAATACTATAAAACAGTAGACACGAAACATATTTTTGTGGGGAATTAATATGCAAATATAGGTACAAGATAATATAGACACTTGATGCATTGCATCTGAAGTTATATCATGTGTTAATTATTTATTTTATAGCCTCTGTAATCGTGAAATGAGCCTTGGCAAGCTAGCTGCTGAGACTGCATGCACGCGAGACGGACCCCATCCAAATTCCAGGGGTGCCAAAATCAGAGATTGATATTACTAGGTCAAGACATATTGTTCAAAGAAAAACAACTATTGGTCAAGTGATTAGGTGCTAATCGGCTTTTAAGAGCGAAATAAATGAAAAGGACTCGCCCTAAAATACAGGCCAACCTCACGTCTCTCTCTCTCTCTCTCCCTGTATTTTTGTTTCTCATTCACTGCATGGTTCTTAGTAGAGCGACCCCATCCCATGTGATGCCTGCCATTCATGGTCTCCAACCTTTCATCCCTCTAAAGTTTCTACTGTCATAATTTTTGTTCTTTCTGATACATCATTAATTTGGGTAGATTTAAATTTTAAGATAAAATGTGAACTCCCTGAAAAAATATGTAGCACCGCAATAATTTATACAGATATTTTAATTTATATTTTTGAATATAGGGCCTAATTTTGATTTTGCAGAAGACCCCGAATTTTGAAGGTACGACCATTCAGAAGAAAAGTTAGTACATGTCTCCAAACTCCATCGTGTGGCAATGTCTTCACTGGACTTTGTTTCAGTTTACAACAATATATATTTATGAGGTAAAATACCATGTTATTTTTTATAAGCACAAATATAATAAGTGGAGCTTATGGCTACACCGGTGCCAAAAAATTGGTCACTCGCAAAGATTAAAAGATAATGCATTGCCAGTTAAAGTAAAGAATTAACACATGCACTTTGATTAATAAATATGGAAAAAATGTACAGTGGTTTAAAATTAGTAATAGTAATTCAACTATATAATAGACAAATCCAAATGCTCATGTAATGATTTGATTCTTTACTGAGGAAATTTATTAATTTTCTTAATAATCTTAAAGTGATTTTGTTAGCTAGCCTAATTTGTTAGTTACATTAAAAGGTCATAAATTTGATGGTATGTACTATTAATAATCTTTGTGCTTATTATTAATGATAGGAAGTTATGTTAATAAACATATGGTTAGCAGTATTTGCTTTGCTCTGTACCAAAGCATGGGTGTAGTCTCAGGCACTGCAACCATTGTCGGTGACAGTGGGAAGGAGGACGTCCATTGTCACGGATGGGCGTCATGTTGAGAAAAGGATTTGACCTATGGGGTCTTGAAACAGGAGCGTGCAATTTTTTCTCTCCCGTTGCAATGCACGGGCATTTTGCTAGTTTAAACTAATAATAATTTTAGTCCTGCCCGATGGGTGCCTGATTAGGTCTGGTAACTTGATGGGTTCGGGTATGGGACTAATTTGAGATCCGATCTGGTCAAACCTGACCCGACTGCCAGGTTGAGCTCCGCTCCTCTCCCCGAACCCCTCGAGAACGAATGGCATAGTTGAGCTGACCAGCCCCACCGCCTTCTCGATCTCTGACTAGCAGCTGCTAGCTTGTCTATACTCGTTTTTCATGATGTGAGCCCAAATCAGACGTCCAACAGCTTGTCTATATGGTCGTCCAAATATACACATCCTCTAAATCGACAGTGACAATGTCCATGCCTGGACAATGTGAAGGCGTGGTCTAAACTCAGTTGCAGTCGTGATTTTTTTTCTCTCCCCGGCAACGGTCCACCTGTCATAGTCCCTGTATATAGACGTTCTGATGCAAAACTAGACGTGTATATGAGGGGATCTTTTTAGACCATTATCTATATGAATATATAGACATCCAAATATGCACATGCTATTGGAGATGCTCTAAGACGGCCACGCACGGAGGCCAAGAGGAGGTGCTTGTCTTTCTTGTGAAGCATCATTCTGATTCAGAATTTCTGGACAAGCAGCCTGGCGGGAGCTGTATAGTCGTCTCCTCCGCCGCGTCGACGTCCAGAGCGCAAGCGAAGATCCCGTAGGACCCCTCCCATTCTTAGAAGTTGGCAGGGCAGAGCCAGTAGACGGTGCGGCCAATGACGACGACCAGGCGGGAGGAGGCACACAGATGGGGCGGGGCACTGCTTAGGGGGGGGGGCTTCTCGGACAGCTCCCCATTGACCCTCGAAGAAGTTCTTCGAGGAGAAGATCTAGAACTTCATGTGATTGTCCGCGAGGAGCAGCTCGTAGGAGCTTCCGACGTTGGAAAAATATATAATAGAGCACCTGCACCCTGGCCATCCATTTTTCGCATTGTAATTTGTGCAAGTATATTTTTATTTTTTATTTCTCCCACACAAAACATATCTTAAAGTAAAAACCTATGCAGCGTGACAAATCTTTCTAGGTACAATCTAGGATAAATCTTTCAGATTTTTTTGTCAAACATAAATATAGAAAATACATTTTGTTTGATTAAAAAAATCATATTTTTAGTATTTATGTCGGATAAATAATTCTTAAAGATTTATCCTAGATTCTACTTAAAAAGCTTTGCCACGCTGCACAGATTTGAACTTCAAGATATGATTTATGCGGGAGAAACAAAAAAGAAAAAAAATTCATATAGAAAGTTAGTTGTGTCGCACGGATCTTAAAGCGATATTGAAGATCTAAGGCCAACTCCACCGCGCGACCCTATCCTGTTCGGCCCCGTCCGTTTGGGGTAAAAGGGACAAAGAAGGCGGCCCAACGCGCGACGGCCCGGACCCATCTTGTCTGTTTTGTATCCGGGCCGACCCATTTCGAGCGCAAACTTGCGCCGGGTTTGGGTCGCGGCGGACACCAAACGGACGCGCGCTCGTCCGCATCGGGGCCGCGTGGCAGGCGGCCACCCACCTTCCACCCACCCACATCAATGCGCACGAGCGGGCGGCCCCACCTGTCATCCGCACGTCGAGCGGTCGCCGTCCTTCTTTAAGTGGGAAGCGTGGACGGGTCGTCGTCCACACTGCCCCACGCCACCCAGCGGCCTCCTCGAACCCCGACAGCGCAGAAACCCTAGCCCGACTCTTCCTCGAGCTCGCCGGCCGCCCACCTCGCCATGGGCTTCTGGAACGGCAAGGGCAAGCACGACCGCGAGGCCGGCTCCTCCTCGGGGCGCCGCCGCGGCTCCATGAAGAAGGAGGAGCCCGCGTCTCCGCCGCGCTCCTCCCGTCGGGCCCCCGCGCCACCGCGGCACTCCTCCCGTCGAGCCCCCGCACTGGCCCCCTTCACCATTGCCCCTAGGCCCTCCGGCGAGCGCGACCGGCAGTACATCTGCGCGGACGTGTGCCGGAGGTACTGGGAGACGAGGACGCCGGTCCCGTGGAGCGACGCCCACCTCCCCAACAGGTGGCACCTCTCCGCGGACCGGGTCCCCATCCCGCCAGTGCCGGCGACTGGCCGTGCACGGCGTGATGAGATCAACCGCCGCCGCCGCCTCCTCCCCGAAGACCTGTACTACGACCACATGTATGCCCCCGACTCGCCGCTCTGGGACACATGGCTCTAGGACGAGCACGACGTGCGGCGCGCGTCCTACTTCGTCGGCACCAAGTCGGGGCCGCGGAGGCCACGTGCAGAGCCGCGCAGGCGTACGCGGGTGCGTGGCCTGACGCCCACGCCGTCGCCTTCCCCGTCTCCGTCGCCCCCTCCCCCTCCTCGCATGACAGCGGAGGAGGAGGCCCGTCTCCTGCAGCGTGTCATGGACGACTCCATGAACACGCACGACGAGCGGCAGTGGGACGGCCTGGAGGAGGCCATGGCCCTCTCTGCCGCCAGGGACGTCGCATTCCCGGAGCTGCAGCTGGCGGCCGTCACGGCGGCCGCAAAGGAGGAGCCGATGGAGGAGGACTCGCCCGCGTTCGAGAAGCTCCTGGGCCAGGAGTGGGGCTGGTCGTGCACTGGCCGGAGATGGCCGCCGACTTGGGCGTGAACTGGTGCCCCACTCCGGAGCGGGACGCGTCGCCGCGGGAGGAGGTGGTGCAGGCACCTCCGGCCGTCCAGCCCGCCCCCGTCCACCACGCACCGCCGGCCCACCTCTGGACGCCGCCGGAGTACGTCGACCTCGTCAGCGACGACGACGACGACACCGGCGGCCAGTGAAGACGGCCACGGCCACGGCACCGACGGGCGCGACAGGAGCGCGCGGGAGGAGTTTTTTTTTATTTTCTTATTATGTTAATTATGAATCTGGGCCTTTTAAGTGGCAGTTGAAACTGGGCCGTTTTGTGGCCAACCCATATATATGTTTTATGTTTTTTTAAAATATGTTTATTTGCTTTTTTAGTCATTTAATTATTATTTTTAATCCCGTGCACCCCGAACACGATTTGGGGTGCGGCCGCGCGGCGGGCGCACACACGACCCAATGGACACAGCCGGACACGGTCGTATCCATCGGCGCCCCAAAGGGACAGATTCAGGCCAATTCGGACGTCCGTTTAGGATCGCGCGATGGAGTTGGCCTAAGATAACAGGGCCGGGGTGCATGTGCTCTAAAAATCCAAACCCAGCGTTGCCGCCGTCGCCGCTGCTGAGGAACGCGTGGTAGTCGTCGCGCACGCTGGTGGGAGGGAGATGGGCGATGCGGCCGGTGACGGTATTGTAGACGTGCAGCTCTAAGAGGCCGGGAGACTCGGGGTCGATGGAAGGAACTTTGTAGCGGCGGAGGAGGAGTAGGCCGTCGCGCGCCGCCAGGGACTCGAACGGTTTCCAGAGGCTGCTGTCGGTGTCGAGGTGGACGCAGTGCTTGGATGGAGACGGGGTGTGGATCACGCGACGGGCGGGCACCACGCTGTATTTGGTCCACCGAAGGAAGGAGAGTCCAAGGAGGAGGGCAGGGTCGAAGCCGGAGCGCGAGGCGGCAACGGAAGGCGGGGTCGAGGATGGCGCAACGGTCGATCCTGATGGTCGCGGCGTAGCGGACGAGGTTGTCAGGTCGGAGCGCGCGACGATCTCGAGCAGGAGATCGATCGGGAGGGCTCCTGTCACCGGCGCTGTCGTGCTCTCCGTGCTGCTGCACCTGCGAGCGCGTCGTTCGGTCGACATCGTCGTTGGCTTGTTAGGCGTGAGATCGTTGGACTCTCTTTTTCCTTCCAGCGGTCACGACTCATGACTCGTAGAATATTGGAAGCTCTAGCTTTTTTTTTAGGATCATTGGAAGTTGTAGCTTTTTTTTGGACAACGCTAAAGCCCACACGTGTGGTGGGAGCCAAACCGCCCACACGCCATATAACATACAGACTACGCCATGTCAGCGCATGCATGCATGTTTTAGTTTTTAAAATGTTTTATCTTTTAAATGAAAATCTGATTGAAGATCCGTTTTCACCATTAAATCTCTCGCGACGAGATCTTCGAAACTAGATCTCATATCAATATATTTCGATAAAATTTTATTTTGGTTAAAAGTTGTCATATCTATTGCACATGAATTGTCATGATATTTACATTAAAGTTGCCATGATATATTTCAACTATTTTCTTCTATATTTAAAAATAAATTTTGACATATTATAAAACATGAAATTAAAAAACTAGACTTGCCGTGCACCATAAACTAAAATTGCCATGATACATGCACTTAAAATTGTCATGGTTCATACAAAAGAATAATTCATGGTCAAAGTAATGGAATTGCCATCATCAAAAATTAAAATTGCCATGATCTACAAACTAAAATTGCCACATGGCAACTTTAGTTTAAGCACCATGGCAATTACAGTGTAAACATCATGACAACTTTTGAGCAAAAAAAATCGTCGAAACATATCAACATGAGGTCTAGTTTTGAAGATCTCGCCGAGACTGATTTAATGGTGAAAACGGATTTTTAATTCTCTTTTTAAATTAGGAGATAAAATATTTTTAAGTCGAAAACCAAAAAGATTTCTGTTGATGTCATCTGATCATACGTGACAAAATAAATGGTGATGAAGGTGTGTGAGTGATGTGCAAACGACCACACGTGTGGGCGTTAGTTTTTCCGTTTTTTTAAGGTAATGGAAGCTCTAGCTAACCAAGGTATCTCTAGCTAACCAACGTTTGCTTTGCTGCTGCTGTTGTAGAAGGTTTAACCAAATAGAAGAGTTTATGAGGGGAAGGGATTAATGGGGAATTGAGGGGATTGGATGAAAGAGAGGGATTAACCAAATCCTCTCAGATCCCCTTCACTCCGGGGCTGCAAAACCTCCCCTGTCAAATGAGGCCTTAGGGACATTCCTCTTTGTACTACATTGTTTGCGATGTTGATATTAATAAAGTAGAGCCTATTTTGAGGGTTTCAGTTTGCGAAAGAAAAGGCCATCACTGTGTATGAATGTGCAAAATTGGGTATTAAAACATTACACAGTTTCGGCAACAATTCGAATATCACTGTTCCCGAATTACACGGTTTGCGAAAGAAAAGGCCATCACCTCAATTAGCACTCTATATATACCCATAATAACGTAGTACAAATAATGCAGTAAATAATGGAATTGACAGAGCGCATGACCTAGCTACATGCATGTTCAGAAATACTTCATGGCTTGAAGCAAAGAGACCAAATCTTCCTCGTGCCATAACAAAAACGGGTACGCGACCAACGCATTTCGCGAGCAATGGAACTTGGTGACGACCTTGGTTCCTAGATCAACCCGGAGGAGGTCGCTGCTGCCCCGCACGATAACTGTGCCGCTCCTCTCTCCGAACCCCTCAATAACATATCGAGGAGGCGAGCCGACCTGATCCACCTGCTTCTCAAACTCCACCCTACCGATCCCCAGCCGCCAGTTCCAGGTCGCCGGGGACTCAGGCGACGAGGCCGGCGTCAAGGTCCACATCGATATCCCACCTCTCACGGCGACGAGCAAGCTCAGACGGCCACGCACGGAGGCCAAGAGGAGGTGCTCGTCTTCGTCACGGAGGATCCTTGTGGTTGTGGAGGTGCAGCCTGGCGGGAGCTTCATGGTCGTCGCCTCTGCCGCGTCGACGTCCAGAGCGACGATGCCGTCCGGCTGGTACCCAATCTGGGCGTTTAGGAGGCAGCAGAGGCAGAAGACGGTGCGGCCGATGACGGCGGGACGGGAGACAAGCAGCCGTTTCGGCTTTTGGTGGTGCTCGGCGACGGAGGCTTGGCGGATGACGCCCCATTGGCCATGCTTCGAGGAGAAGGTCCGGAACCGCATGTTCCTGCTGTAGACGAGCAGCTCGTAGGAGCCACCGGCGTCGCCGACGCTGAGGAAGACGGGCGCGTACGTCTCGTCGAATTTGGGACAGGAGGTTACGTCTCCGGTGAAGGTGTTGCAGACGCGCAGCTGGAGGTTACCTGACCGCCCGTACCGGCAGAGAAGGAGCAGGCCGTCGCGAGACGTCCGGGGCTCAAACGAGTCCGGGAGGCTGTGGGTGCCCGGGCGGATGTGGATCTGGGGCGGAGTTGGGGTGGGGATCACACGAGGGATGTGTCGCCGTCGCAGGTAGGAAACACCGAGGAGGAGGGAGGGGTCGAAGCCGCGGCCATCGGTCGCAGACAGGAGCGCCAGGGGGCGGCGGAAGGCCAGGTCGACGATGGCGCGGCGGAGGATCCTGCAGGTGGCGGCGCAGCGGACGACGGTTATGGCGTCGGTGCACACGACTATCTCGAGCAGGAGATCGACCGGGAGGGGTTCCCTCGCCGGCGCCGTCCTGCTGCACTTGCGACGGCGTCGTTTGGACGACATCGTCGGCTTGTTGTAATCCAGCCTAGCTAGGCACGGTTTTTGGAGAATCTAATCTAGGTACAGTATAGGTTTTTATTTTATGGAAAATACTAATGCCCACACGTGTGGTATTTAGAAACCTGCCCACACGCATTCGATGCCGTTTGATCTGTTTGCACGAATTTTACAGCAATTACCATCCGGGTCAAAAGCCACGTAAGCAAACGGTGTTGTACGGGCGAAACACTACTCGCCCGAACGCGTGTGGCAGTTGACAATTCGGCCCGAACGCGTTAAATGTCGAATCTTAATGCATCTGCCGAGTCCAGCGCACCTTATCCTCTCGCCTCAGGCCCCCCACCCCCACTCCACTCGCTAGAGCAGCTGTGGCGGAGCCTTTCCCCCGCATCGACGGCGGCCACGCGCCAAGGAGCTCAACCTCGAGCGACCCCGGCGCCTCTCCCACACTAGCGCAGCCAGGTTTCTTCCCACCGCCCCGTGTCGCTCCTCTTCTTCCCCTCTGCTCGTAATCCCCTCTCATATGTATCTTTGTGGTGACCAGTAGGTGGCCGGCGAGATGGGCGGTGGCCGGCGTGAGGGGCGCGTTGGTGGTGAGCACCGGGTGGATCCCCCTTCTCCCATGGCGACTTGGGTGGCGGTGAGGGAGAGTTGCGTGGTTTTCCCGGCTGTGAGGGGGAGGTCAGGGGGGCGGATGGCTGAAGCGGAGGAGGCAAGCGCGCGCGGCTACTTCTGGGGTTCGAGCTCCGCCGCGCGCCAGTCTATCTGCGTGCTGCCGCCGCGCTACTCGCCAACTCCTGCCCCGGGAACGACGGCGGCGGGCCGGCGGGTATCCCTGGTGGGGCTCGGCCTCCGTGGTGGGCGCAGGCGCGGGCCGGAGCTACTCGACCCGGTGGGCAAGCGCCACCCCGTGTTCGTCGTCAGCATCGATGGGTTTGTGGTCGTGGGAGGCAACGGCTTGTTCGTCAGGGCGTCGCGGCAGCCCAGCAACTACTGCAATCACGGCGACATCCGTGTGCTCGATGTGATCTTCAGGAAGGCCCATCTGCTCCGTGCTCCTCCGGCACCCGATGCCATGGAGGTTTGATTTTCCCTCTCTCAGTTTTGTGTGTTGTGTGTTCATGCACACGGCAGCAGGGCGATGATTTTTGTTTGACCAATCATCTCAGTACAGTTTTGAATCTGATAATTTAGCATTTTGTTTAGAATTGGATGGATAGTCTGTAGTTTCAATGGGCAGTTATCGAGCATGCAGTGATGGCAACTTCAGAGTCATGGCAATTTTTGATGATGCCATGGTAAATTTCAGAGACATGGCAAATTTAACACCCATGGCATTTTAAGTTGGTCACATAGCTTAAACATGTGTACCTATAGTAGTACCCCAGGTCACGAGGCTTGTTAATTATCTGGTGTTGTTATTTATAGAATACATGTGGTCAGATTGAGGTCAGAAATCATGGCAGTTGTTAAACTTTTATCGATGGCAATTCTATAACGTATATTTCTATTTATAAGCAAAACACCATGGCAAATTTAGTTTATTGACCATGGCAAATTTAGTTGATTGATCATGGCAAACTGATTTTATTTGATCATGTCAAATTTAGTTTATTTGGTTCATGGCATATTTAGTTTACTTGGTTCATGGCAAATTTAGTTTACTAGTCATGGCAAATTTCGTTTTTTTAACACGCCCACGACAATGTTTATGCTTTTGTTTCTTACTTAACCATGGCAAATTTAGTTTGTTGATAATGGCAAATTTAGTTTATTGACCAAGGCAAATTTAGTTTATTGATCATGGCAAACTGATTTTATTTGATCATGTCAAATTTAGTTTATTTGGTTCATGGCAAATTTAGTTTACTAGTCATGGCAAATTTAGTTTTTTTTAAACACGCCCACGACAATCTTTATGCTTTTGTTTCTTAGTTAACCACGGCAATTTAGTTTGTTGATAATGGCAAATTTAGTTCATTGGCCATGGCAAAATTAGTTTATTGATCATGGCAAACTGATTTTTATTTGATCATGTCAAATTTTATTTATTTGGTTCATGGCAAATTTAGTTTACTAGTCATGGAGAATTTAGTTTTCAAATCGTGGCAAATTTTAGTTTACGTGAATTTCGCCATGGCAAGTTTTGATATGAATCTACCATGACACTTTTCTTGTTTATACTGGACTTTCAACTTTTTTGTGTTTTTTTCACACACGGCAAATTCCTCATACAAACAAGCGGCAATTCTTGATACGAATTTGCCATGGCAATTTTCTCGTTCATATTTTTTGATTTTCAACCTTTTGTGTTTTTTACACATAAGGCAAATTCATCATACCAAAACATGGCAATTCTTGATACAAATCTGCCATGCCAAGTTTTGATACGTTTTCAAATCGGGGCAATTTAGTTTACATGATTTTTTTCTGCCATGGCAAGTTTCAATATGAATCCGCCATGGCAATTTTTCTTGGTCATGGCAAAATCAGTGTACGTGAATTTCTGCCGTGCCAATTTTTCCTGTTCATATTTATGATTTTTTAACTTTTCTATTTTTTACACACATGGCAAATTCATCATACCAGAACATGGCAATTATTGATATAAGTCTGTCGTGCCTAGTTTTGATACAAATTTGGTTTATTGATCATGGCAAATTTTAGTTTATTGGTTCATGGCAAATTTAGTTTACAATTCATGGAAATTTTATTTTATTGATCATGGCAATTTAGTTTAAATGATTTTTTCTGCCATGGCAAGTTTCAATATGAATCTGCCATGGCAATTTTTCTTGTTCATGGAAAATTTAGTTTACGTGAATTTCGTCGTGGCAAGTTTTGATACGAATTTGCCATGACAAGTTTCTTCTTCATAGTTGAATTCCAAACTTTTTGTGTTTTTCAACACATTAAATTCATCATACAAAACACGACAATTCTTTGATACCAATCTACCATGGCAAATCTCTTTGTTTATACTTGATTTTCAACATTTTGTGTTTTTTCTCACACACGGCAAAATTCTCCTTCAAAACACGGCAATTTTGATTAAACTTTCATGGCATTTTTAATTAAAAATGCAATTGCATTTTTATCTTTATTGTCTTGTCAAATTTATGTGTTCTTTGCACATGAATTTTTTAACTTTTTGCATTTTTTTTACATGGCAATATTGATTTTTCTTGTCATGGCAGATTTGCCATATTTCATTTTGGGCATTATATATGTGTTCATAAACCTTTGCCATTGTTAAAAACAAATATAATGGCAAATAGTTTGGTTAAACTCGAATGACATTTTTCTGCTATTTTCAAAGCAGCTGATGGCATTTTTTAGTATCTGAGCAAAATCTGGGCTTTTATTTGTACAGAAAAAACCAAAAACTGGGCCTTTTCATTTAGTTTGTTGTTAGTGGGCTTTTTATTCGGGTTTTTTCACAGGGAAAAGGGATTTGGTCTGATGGAGGCGTGTGGAGTGTGGGTTCCCTGTCAAACGAATTCGTACGTGAGATCGATCCCATTGTACCGAAGGAGTCGTGTGGTAGGATGCTCCTCCTGCCACACGTGTGGGCAATTCTAATATTCGCCCACACAAAGTCGTGTGGGCTGCCTACGGGGTTTGCCACACAGAGTCGTGTGGGCGGGTGTCCATCGTGCCACACGTGTGGTAGTTATCGGCGTCATATTTTATATAGTTTGTTGACGGAAGAAAATTTGGGTTGCTACCGTTTTGGAAAACGACTCTTTGTTCGTACACTTATAGGACTTGTAAAAGAAAGTTTATTTTTAAGGAAGGGCAACATGAGTAGCTTTATTGATCTCAAACAGAATTACATCGTCCAACAGTTCGAAAACCAGACAGGCCGGAGGCTCATCGGTCCAAGTGTTACAACAATTTTATTACTATAAACTATAACTAGCTGCACATGCGCCACTTGGTTTGAAGAACCAAGACAGCATTTAAAGATAAACTTCATACTTAATGAAGATACATCCAGGCATTCTGTGAATACTGTAGCAGCAACATCCCACCATCTTGTCTGTCCTTTTACCCGGATTTTTTGTGTAGAAAAAACCGGGTAAAAGGACAGAAAGGATGGTGAAATGTTGCTATCCGGTTGAAACCAAGTGAATTTGCAAAGATCAAGTTGTCCCTCATTGCTATAGCTTTCGAAGTAACCATGTCAAGTGCGTTTGGAATATATTTGTATTGGGCTGTCAGAAAATTACCCTTCACGTCTCTGATGACTGCCGCCGAAGCACCAACACCCTCATCTACAAAGAAAGAAGCATCAACATTTAATTTAATAAACATCGGATTGGGTTTTACCCATCTTTGATCTCTTGCAACTCTTTGAATTTGCTTTGTGACAGTTATTTGTAATTGCTAGGACCCTGTAGTTAGGAATTTTTTGGTGGCTATTTTTGTGGGGCACTCCGGGCGTTGGCCAACCAGCCTAATTTTCGGCGGTCACCTATAGCAGTTGTCTGATTGTTTTATTTCGCACCATACAACGTTCCCTCCTAAATCGTCACCCACCTATGCTTGTTCAATGCACTGAACCCTGCCACCATGTCCGTTTGCTCAGGCGAGGCTAGCAGCTCATTCGCTAGCAGAGCCTCAATTCGCGTTTGTCACTCGTTGCATACACTTCGTTCTCCCTTTGTGTCGTGGATCTGTCATGACAAATGTCCTTAGTGTCAGGACTTAGTCGCGAGGCCAACGCATCTATGTGGTAGCTTGAGAGGGGTTGATCGGGATGAGAGACGCGAGGCGGATTAACACACACAGGACAAGGGTTTAGACAGCTTCGAGCCCCGGGAAACATCAACCGACAATAACCCTATATGTTGTTTGTGGCTAGGTCGTATTCCGTATGCTCATGAGGGAGTCGCCGCATAAACCGGCTCTCCTGTAGTTGTGTCTAGCCCTCGAGATTATCTAGCCTGTCCCCCTTGGGGTGCCCTGCCCCTCCTTATATAAGTTGGAGGGGCGGGTTACATATGGAGTCCTAGTAGGATTAGGATTAGTCTACCTTCTATTACAAGCCGGATACAAGTCCGGGTCTTGATTCCTTGTAAGGGAAATATTCCTTACACCTTCCCTCTTAAGCCGGCCCACCACCACATGAACCGGCCTACTGGGCCTTGGGCCTTATCGTCCGTCTGACCCGCCCGCCGGGTCACCGATGAGTTGCAATGTTCAAGCGGGTTGCCCGTAAACCGCCAGGTCCGGACGGGTCGCCAGTGAGTCGCCAAGCTCCAGCCAGGTCATACATCCGGTGGGTTACACCACAGGGTATATTGTAATGCCTCAAGACCGGAGCTTCAGATGCCTTCCAGGGTTTTCGAGATTGGTTGTGGGATTTGTTTTTGCTTGTTGCATTCATCATTGCATCATGTGCATTGCATCATGTCATCATGTCTTTAATCTCTCCAACTCAACTAAATAAACCGCATGGATCTTCGATCCATTTAAATTGAGGGAACTCACATGGTGGTTTCTCTTTAAAACATACCCTCCCGATATTTAGGGAGATATTATAAAATATTCCATTGTTTTGAAATTACCCTTGAACCCACTTGCATATTAAATTCCTTGGTCTTTTCTTCATCAAGTTTTGACTCTCTAGCCTTGACAATATTTCTTTTACCATTTTCCAGAGCTCTACCAAAATTCTCAACATTTTTGGATACTCCTAAAACCTCATTCTAGTTCAAACTCATTTGAATTAAATTCAAATGAGTTTGAATTCTTACCGTTCGATCTGGCCTTTTCTATTTTCTCGGAACAAGCATATTTTTGTGAGTTCGGGAAAATTATCCCCATGCCCAAAATCTTTCCCTAACCCTCTCTTTCTTTTCCTTTCTTTATTTTTATTTTCTGCTAAAGAAATATGAGGGAGAGAGAGAGAGAGAGAGCCCAGCTGGCTGGCCCATCTACAGCCTAGACCGGCCCAAACCTCCCCTGGGCCAGCAGACCCGCGGTAACCCTAGCCACCAGGGAGCCCAACTCCTCTCTCTCTCGATCCACTCCCCATCTCCCTTCGTCGCGCCGCCACACACACTCACATCGCTCCGGAGAGGAGCGCACGCCCCGTGCTCGATTCCCTCCTCCCTCGATGCGCCGCTAGAGAGGGAGAAAGAGCAGCGCCACACCTCCCTCTTCTTCCCCTGCTCCGGTCAACGCCGAACCGCCGTCCTCGGCTACCCTGTTCCCGCGCGCGCCGTGGCGCCCTCCAGCTGCGTCGTGCCCGTCGTCCACCGCCGCTCCGGCCGTCTTCGCCGGAGTACCACTAGGAAGCCGGGCCCCTGTGCGCCATGGCCTTCCTCCAGCTCCGAGTTGGTGCTTCTCTGCTCCACGCGCTTGTCCTGGAGTTCGCCGCCGCCAAGCATCACCCCCACGCCCTCCTCCTCGCCTTCAAGCCCCGCGCCCGGTTCCCTCGAGGTCCAGTGCCGCCGCCTTCCCCACTCCAGAGAGGCCGCCGCCCTGCTGCTTCGTCCCCACCCCACCAGGGCCTCCCTGCCCTTGCCCTCCTTCTTCCCGCGTCCATGGCCTCCCTGCCTGCAAGCCACCGGCAGCAGCGCCACCGCTGCAGTTTAGCGGCAAGCTCCTCCAGCCGCGCCTCCATTTCCATGGCCTCGCGTGCCTTGTCCTGTATCGTCTCCAGACGGTGACTGATGAGCCCCGCGGCCGGTTGCCCACATTTTCGCCGGACCTCCTCTACCACGAGTCCCGTGCCCGCTTCCTGCCGCTGCTCACGCACCGCCCGGCCTTGCTGCTGCCCACCAGAGGCCTTTTTGGCTCGCGTTGTTTTGGGTCGACAAGGACGAGAACACAAGTACCACAACTACAGCCGGTGTGTTTTTTGTCAAGTCCGACTAAAACAAACGACTATGCGACGAGACGCCAAGTATCACTGAAGATTACCCCTCTTGTGACAAACCTACCATGCGGCTATGCCTCTAAGTCGTGCTCCGACATGTGAGAGATATAGCCGCATTATGGGTGTTACATATATCTCCAACATTAGGCCCCAGTTTAGTTTAGATTTATCCATGGTAAACTTATCCTACAAAACAAGACCAACTTTGATAGATTATACGCCGGGTCGAAGGTCCTTCTGAGCCGACACTTGATCATCGTTAAGTCCTTATCATTTCCTTGTTGTTGTATACATACCCGTGATCTTATAGCAAATCTTCTTTAGCAGATATGTTTCAACTTTGTCAATGCAAAAAATCCATATACTTCTTTTAAAAATCCGTGTCAATAGGCCAGCTTCAGAGTCAATTTGTGGACATTGGTCTCTTGTAGAGAAATATTGTAAGAAATAATCCACTTGAGTCGGCTTCCAAAGCACCGGCTTAAAAAATATTGGTCTTGAAATACTCATCTGATTTTAGCCAGCTTAAGGATGTAGAACATGTTGGTTTATTCTTGCCACAATTGCCGGTTTGTAAATATTGATAGCACCAGGTCATAATTGTTGCTAACATCAAGCTTGAAAATGTACCTCTTATATCCATATCACTTGTAGCCCACAAGTCTTAAGAAGGGAGCGTAGTAACAACTTAAGACTTGCTTCAATATGAATGTTGCAACCTTAAAGAAATCCAGGTTGTTCATCTCAATCACTAGTCAAAACTGAATATTCCACATATGTAGCCCCCAAATGTTGGGTTGTCATGCTTGCAGCAATCTGGGACTTGTAATTGCCTTATACTCATGAAAACTTCAACCAGTGTAGCCCCCAAGGGCCGGCTCAGTAAGATAATACTGAGCTGGGACTTTATATATACTTCCTTTGAAAATAACATCATATAATGTAGCCTCCATTGTAGGGCTTGAACGCACGTCCACAAGATTAAGAGCCTTGTGCTTTACCAACTGAGCGATGGGCCCTTCAATATAATGGATTTAACTTGTGTACCTTGAATTTTTAACAAGAGCAATTAGTAGCCCCCAAGGGCCGGCTCATTACGATGTGATCAGTCGGGTCTTCAACGAGGCAAGTAAGGAATGACCTTGCATTAGCCCCCAAGTGTCATGGTGCATGCTTGCAGCGACATGAGACTTCCATATTTGGTATAATCATGATTTGAATAATGTAGCCCCCAAGTGCCGGGTCGTAAGCCTGCAGCGACTCGGGACTATTCCTTTCATTGCAGAATAAATCATATCCATTGATAAATAAATAATAGCCATTGCGCCGGAGCGACTTTGAAAACCTCAATCATAATATTGGTTATTGATAACCATAATAAAAAACCAGCCATGTTGGCTATTCAAGATTTGAATAATATAATACGGTATGAAAACCTCAATCATTCAATATCATCATGAAAATCCAGCCAATTTTGGCTATGAAAGATGTGAATACCTTATCGGTTGACAAGTAAATCCGGAGTTTAAATACTTGGCGGCTCTTGGCTGATGGCGAATTAATGCACATTCATTGTAAGCGGGAATTTTTTATAACCCGGCGGCTTATAGCCTTTGAGAAAATCCAGAATGGATAACCCTTTGGAAACATCAATTTTGATGATGAGCTTGAACTTAATCATTTATGGAAGCCATAGCTCTGCATGTTCTGCACAAAGTTTAAACAACATATGCCAAATGCTCTGCATGTACTATATTAAAGTCCAAATGCTCTGGTTTGTTGTCATAGTGCCTGCGGTGCAACGCAAGCTTGTTGTGTCGCCTGATCCACTGCCTTGCCTGCTCTCTGTTGACTTGCACGCTTTCAATGCCTCACTGTTACTGCTGCTATCGACTGAACACATTAGGTGCCATCCGTCAAGACTCAAGAGTCCTATCCAATGAAAGTCTGAACAGCGTTAGGAGATGACCTGTCATAGCAAGCAAAAAAGCACTATTGCAATGGCCCATGTAGGTCTCCAATTCCAAATCACCTTGCTTGAGTGCTCGTATGAGCTCTGGATATGCTCTGTATTGCCCCAGGTTATATACTAATTTGTCACTTTTGGCGAAATGTGGTGAAGCTATTTCTTTGGTTTGAGAGAGTTAATCTGTTTTTCTGAGTATACACAAGGTTCTCTGGTTGTCTAGATTAATTAATATGATGGAAGTTTAAGTTTGTTGAAGTTGTTTTTAGAGCCTGGGATCTGCTTTGGTTTCATTCTCTTCGGCTCTTCTCTTAAAATACTTGACCGGATGCCGCTGATAGTTAATACATCAGTAGCTTGGATGGCTCTGTATTTGTACTCTTTAGATTTATAACTCTTCAAGAATTGTAATGGAGTATTTTCTAGGTTGTCATGATCTAGAGCCTTTATCGCCTCTTCAGTAATCTATAGGAAAAAACTTTTACCTGAAGCATCCTATCGAATATATGTTCCTTAGTACATATAACTGATAATTGTTGTCATGTGTACTGCATATTGTATGGTATGCAATCCACTTATCAGGATTCGTTTGCAGTAATAATGGAATATGTATTAACGAAGGTATAATCCTAGTGATATTTTTCAGGTTTGGTATCAGTTCTGCCCTTGGTAGGAGATCTTTGACCAGGACACCATTGTACAAAAGGTAATTGATAACCCACAAGTATAGGGGATCGCAACAGTTTTCGCGGGTAGAGTATTCAACCCAAATTTATTGATTCGACACAAGGAGAGCTAAAGAATATTCTCAAGTATTAGCAGCTGAGTTGTCAATTCAACCACACCTGGAAACTTAATATCTGCAGCAAAGTGTTTAGTAGTAAAGTAATATGATAGTAGTGGTAAGGATAGCAAAAGTAACAGTAGCAAAAGTAATGTTTTTGGTATTTTGTAGTGATGATAACAATAACAACGGAAAAGTAAATAAGCGAAGAACAATATATGGAAAGCTCGTAGGCAATGGATCAACAATGGAGAATTATGCCGGATGTGGTTCATCATGTAACAGTCATAACATAGGGTGACACAGAACTAGCTCCAATTCATCAATTGAATGTAGGCATGTATTCCGAATATAGTCATTGATACGTCTCCGTCGTATCTACTTTTCCAAACACTTTTTCCCTTGTTTTGGACTCTAACTTGTATGATTTGAATGGAACTAACCTGGACTGACGCTATTTTCAGCAGAATTACCTTGGTGTTGTTTTATGTGCAGAAAGCAAATATTCTCGGAAAGTCCTGAAACTCCACGGAATACCTTAGAAAAAATAATAAAAAATCCTCGCCAAATATGAAGACCAGGGGGCCCACACCCTTTCCACGAGGGTGGGGGGCGCGCCCCCCCCCTATGGTGCGCCCCCTACCTCGTGGCCCCCCTGGAAACCCTCCGACGCCAACTCCAACTCTATATATTTGCTTTCGAAGAGAAAAAAATCAGAGAGAAGAAATCATCGCGTTTTACGATACGGAGCCGCCGCCAAGCCCTAAAACCTCTTGGGAGGGCTGATCTGGAGTCCGTTCGGGGCTCCGGAGAGGGGGATTCGTCACCGTCGTCATCATCAACCATCCTCCATCACCAATTTCATGATGCTCACCGCTGTGCGTGAGTAATTTCATCGTAGAGTTGCTGGACGGTGATGGGTTGGATGAGATTTATCATGTAATCGAGTTAGTTTTGTTAGGGTTTGATCCCTAGTATCCACTATGTTCTGAGATTGATGTTGCTATGACTTTGCTATGCTTAATGCTTGTCACTAGGGCCCGAGTGCCATGATTTCAGATCTGAACCTATTATGTTTTCATGAATATATGTGAGTTCTTGATCCTATCTTGCAAGTCTATAGTCACCTACTATGTGTTATGATCCGACAACCCTGAAGTGACAATAATCGGGACCACTCCCGGTGATGACCATAGTTTGAGGAGTTCATGTATTCACTATGTGCTAATGCTTTGTTCCGGTTCTCTATTAAAAGGAGGCCTTAATATCCCTTAGTTTCCAATAGGACCCCGCTGCCACGGGAGGGTAGGACAAAAGATGTCATGCAAGTTCTTTTTCATAAGTACGTATGACTATATACGGAATACATGCCTACATTACATTGACGAACTGCAGCTAGTTCTGTGTCACCCTATGTTATGACTGTTACATGATGAACCGCATCCGGCATAATTATCCATCACGGATCCGGTGCCTACGAGTTTTCCATATACTGGTTTACGCTTATTTACTTTCCCGCTTTTACTGTTACAATCACTACAAAATACCAAAAACATTACGTTTGCTATCTTTACTTTTGTTGCCGCTACCACCACTATCATATTACTGTGCTACTAAACACTTTGCTGCAGATACTAAGTTTCCAGGTGTGGTTGAATTGACAACTCAGCTGCTAATACTTGAGAATATTCTTTGGCTCCCCTTGTGTCGAATCAATAAATTTGGGTTAAATACTCTACCCACGAAAACTGTTGCGATCCCCTATACTTGTGGGTTATCAAGACCTTTTTCTGGCGCCGTTGCCGGGGAGCATAGCTCTATTCTTTGAGTCACTTGGGATTTATATCTGTTGGACACTATGAAGAACTTGAGAGATCCAAAAACCAAGATCTATCCCTCAACTACGAGGGGAGGTAAGGAACTGTCATCTAGCTCTGCACTTGATTCACCTTCTGTTATGAGTAAGTTAGCAACACCTACACCTGCTTCTGCTATTCGTTCCGATATGTCGCATGTTATTGATGATGCCACTTCTACTATGCATGATACTTATGATGAAACTGCTTCTATGCCTGATACTACTGTGCCCCTTAGTGAATTTCTTGAGGAACAAATTGCTAGGGCTAGAGAAAGAGAAATTGATGAAACTGAATACGATGATGATAGTGATGATGAAAATATGCCTGTTATTCCTGAAGGTTATCTTTTTGATAAAGATGCTTCTTTAGCTATTTTAGCTTGCAGAGATAGATATGAGCTTAAGAGGTTATTAATTAAATGGAACAAAGAATCACTTAGAGATAAAATGAAACCCGATCCTGCTTTTGCTACTTCACCTATATGTGTTCCTGATAAAGATTATGAATTCTCTGTTGATCCTGATATAATTACTTTGGTTGAATCTGATCCGTTTTATGGCTATGAATCTAAAACTATTGTGGCACATCTTACTAAGTTAAATGATATAGCTGCCCTATTCACTAATAATGAGAGATCACGTTACCTCTATTTACTCAAAATATTTCCGTTCTCATTAAAGGGCGATGCTAAGATATGGTTTAATTCTCTTGATCCTGGTTGTGTGCGTAGTCCTCAGGATATAATTTATTACTTCTCTGCTAAATATTTCCCTGCTCATAAGAAACAAGCTGCTTTGAGGGAAATATACAATTTCATGCAAATTAAAGAAGAGAGTCTCCCACAAGCTTGGGGGAGGCTTCTCAAGTTACTTAATGCTTTGCCTGATCATCCTCTTAAGAAACCTGAAATACTTGATATCTTTTATAATGGACTAACCGATGCTTCCAGACATTACCTGGATAGTTGTGCTGGTTCTCTTTTCAGGGAAAGAACACCGAATGAAGCTAAAATTCTATTGAATAATATGTTGACAAATGAAAATAATTGGGCACCTCCTGAGCCAACTCCTGAGACAGCTCCCGCTCCAATTAATGATCCTATTCCTAAACCAACTCCGAAGAAGAGAGGTGTTCTATTTCTCAGTCCCGAAGATATGCAAGAGGCAAAGAAATCTATGAAAGAAAAATGTATTAAAGCTGAAGATGTTAAGAATTTACCTCCTATTGAAGAAATACATGGTCTTAATATACCGCCTGTTGACGAAGTATATGATCTTAATCCTTTATTCATTGAGGAACCTCCCGATATCCCGACACAGGTAGTAAAGGTAAATTCTCTCTATATATTTGATGAAGGTGGTATCCCTCACTATAAGTCTGCTAGGCAATGCTTTGATGAGTTTGATAATTTTATTGTCAAACAAGAAAATTTCAATGCTTATTTTGGTAGACAATTGAAATATGATTCTGATATAATTAAATACTTGGATGATTATATGGCTAATATTAGAGGTGAACTTAAACTTGTTAGCAAACATGCTTCTATGGTTACCACTCAAGTAGAACAAGTACTTAAGGCTCAAAAAGAATTGCTCAATGAAATGAATAGTAAGAAAAATGATTATGCTGTTAGAGTGGCTACTAGAACTGGTAGAATGACTCAGGAACCTTTGTATCCTGAAGGCCACCCTAAGAGAATCGAGCAAGATTCTCAGAGAAATAATATTGATGCACCTAGTTCTTCTAAAAAGAAGAAAAAGAAAAATGATAGAACTGTGCAAACTGCTAGTGAACCTATTGCTGAACCACCTGATAATCCAAATGATATTTCTATGTCTGATGCTGAAACACAATCTGGTAATGAACATGAGCCTAGTAAAAATATTAATGATGATGTTCATGATGATGCTCAACCTAGTAATGATAATGATGTAGAAATTGAACCTGCTGTTGATCTTGATAACCCACAATCAAAGAATCAACGTTATGATAAAAGACACTTTGTTGCTAGGAAACATGGGAAAGAAAGAGAACCTTGTGTTCAGAAACCCACGCCTTTTCCTCCGAAACCATCCAAGAAGAAGGATGATGAGGATTTTGAGCGCTTTGCTGAAATGATTAGGCCTTTCTTTTTACGTATGCGATTGACTGATGTGCTCAAAACAAATCCTTATGCTAAATATATGAAGGATATCATTACTAATAAAAGAAAGATACCGGAAGCTAAAATTTCCACCATGCTTGCTAATTATACTTTTAAGGGTGGAATACCAAAGAAACTTGGAGATCCCGGAGTACCTACTATACCTTGCTCCATTAAAAGAAATTATATTAAAACTGCTTTATGTGATCTTGGAGCCGGTGTTAGTGTTATGCCTCTCTCTTTATATCATAGACTTGACTTGAATAAGCTGATACCTACTAAAATATCTTTGCAAATGGCTGATAAGTCAACTGCTATACCTGTCGGTATTTGTGAGGACGTGCTTGTTGTGGTTGCAAGCGTTACTATTTTAACGGACTTTGTTATTCTTGATATTCCCGAGGATGATAGTATGTCTATTATTCTTGGAAGACCTTTTCTTAAAACTGCAGGGGCTGTTATTGATTGCAACAAAGGCAATGTCACTTTTCATGTTAATGGTAATGAGCATACGGTACACTTTCCGAGGAAACAACCTCAAGTTCATAGTATCAACTCCATTGGAAAAATTCCATCGATTATATTAGGAGGTTTTGAATTCCCTCTTCCTACTGTCAAGAAGAAATATGATATTCTTATTATTGGGAATGTGCATATCCTTGTTGAGGTAACTTAGTGTTATTCGAAATTTCTCCCATTTCATGATTATCGGAATGAGTTTGTTAACAAGACTTGATCAACCTTGTTAGTGGATTCTTTTTGATAAGCATGAGATGGATGAAACTAGAAGCACAAACTTCTGTACCCTCTTTATATTTTCTGTAATTTAGTAGAAATAAAGTAAAAATAGTATTTTTCTGTCTGTTTCCTGACTTATCCGTGCAATATAAAAATATCCTGAAAATAAAAGTCCTTAGAAAGTCATGCCAATTTAATATGATTTTTTCGGGAATATTTGAGGATTTACTGTGCAAAAACTACCGCGGGAGGAGCTGCCACCTGGCCACGAGGGTGGTGGGCGTGCCCCCCTCCCTAGGGCGTGCCCCCCTGCCTCGTGGGCCCACAGTGGCCCTCCTCCACTTATCCCAGCACCCATCTTCTTCCTCTGCCTCACACAAACCCGAAAAACCAACTCAAGCACGAGTTCCAGCCACTTTTGCTGTGATTTTCGATCTCCTTGCTCAAAGCACCTTTCGCAAAACTGCTTGGGGAGATTGTTCCTTGGTATGTGACTCCTCCATTGGTCCAATTAGTTTTTGTTCTAGTGCTTTATTCATTGCAAATTTATGCTGCATAGGTGACCATGTTCTTGAGCTTGCATGTCAAATTTATATGGTTCCAAGTAGTTTTGATGCATGATATAGGCTCTAGGCACTTGTGAGAGTAGTTATTATCAATATTACTGAAGTTGGTTCACTTTTGTTTGAAGTTGCTAAAATTTTTAGAATTTTTCAGAAAATGATGAGGAGATTATTGAGGGGCTCATCGAGCCAAAGCTCGAAGGAAAAGGCACCGAAGCCTAAGTATAATTTGCCGCACAACGCGGAGATTCGGGCGTGTGAATGGCCTTCTGATGATTTCTTGAGAGCAGCCGGTATATATGAAGATTTTCATGAATTGGCTCACAATGCAGGCCTCACCACTTTCCTCCACGACCAATGCGATCAGTATCTCTTACTCACAAATACCTTTGTGCAAAACTTTTATTTTCATCCTAGGAACTCACCACCTACGGTGGAATTTCATTTATATAATGAGCATAAGGAGATGTCACTTTTTGATTTCTGTCGTATTTGTTTAGTCCCTTTTGAGGGCAAGACAGAAGAACCACACCATGATGATGTGGAGGGATTTATTAATAATATCACTGTAGGAGAAACCAGGAAGGTTTCTGATGCACGAATCACTAGCATACATTTTTCTGTTTTACGTTACTTTGCATTATTTGCTAGTCGTTGTTTAATTGGACGCAGAAATTGTGGAAACCTTAGTATCCCTGATATAATTATTCTACTCCAAGGTTTATACAGTGATAACACTTTTAGTATGGGTGGTATTATTGCCAGACGGTTAAATATGAACCGTACTAAGGGCCCCATCTTTGGAGGCATTTATGCTACACGCCTAGCCGCACATTTTAACATACCTATTAGGCATGTTGAGAAGGAAGAAAAGGTGCTGCCCCGTGTTTATCTAGATCATAAAAGTATGGTAGCACATGATTTTATTGTTAAGAATAGGGCAGGGGAGCTTAGATATCAATTGTTTTTTAATAAACATCATCCTGAGACTATCACCCTGCCTGCTCCTTCTTTGTTTGATTTGACTGCAGGCACATACCTTGTTCCGTTGACGGCTATTCACGCCTACCGGAACCCTGCACCCACTGAGGAGCCAGAACAGGAACCACAAAACGATCCCCCACGACAATCTATTTATTCTTGGGATCCAGAGATGACTGTCAGCCAGTGGCAGTCAGAGTCTTCTTCTTCATCACAGTATGATCCCAACTATTCCTCCTCATCACAGTACGACCCCAACAACTATTATTATGGATATCCGCCAGGCCAGCTGTGGCCATAGACCAATTTAGGCCAAAAGCCTAAGCTTGGGGGAGTACGTATTTCTCACCGACATTACATTTATATTCACACACACTCGTTGCTAGATGTCGGTGCTCATACTTTTTCACTATAATATCCATGCTAGTTTATTTTCCTTTTCCTGCTTTCTTCTTATGTGTTTAGTAAACCTTAAGAAAAACAAAAAAATAGTAGTAATTTACTTTCCTGTTGTAGTAGTAATTAAAAAGAAAACCCAAAAAATATATTTCCCGCTCTTCTTTTGCTTATTGGGAGATTTCCCGTGTAAATAGTTTTATTTTCTTTTCTTTTCTTTGGGGGTCAGTAGGAGAAGACCATAATTAAATTGTTGAAGTGGCTCTTATATGCATTATTGTTGATTTAACCCAGAGCCCATATTGCCTTGTCTTCTCCTGTTTCTTGAATGCTCGCAGATTCCAGCTTAGTCCAATGCACGTGCACTCTTATTATTATTCACACCGTTCGGTCATGCAAGTGAAAGGCAATTATGATGATATATGATGGACTGATTGAGATGAGAAAAGCTGGTATGAACTCGACCTCTTTTGTTTTTGTAAATATGATGAGGCCGTTGTTCTTGATTCAGCTTATTATGAATAAACATGTTTGCAATGACAATTAGAGATCATAGTTGCTTGTGCCATGCTTGATTAGCTATGAGTTATAATGATTTAACTTGTGTGCCAACATGCTATTGAGATGACTATGATGTGGTATGATGGGGTGGTATCCTCCTTTGAATGATTTAAGTGACTTGACTTGGCACATGTTCACGCATGTAGTTGAAACAAAATCAATATAGCCTTCATGATATTTATGTTCATGGTGGATTATATCCTACTCATGCTTGCATCCAATGTTTATTAATTTTAATGCATGTACATGGCTGTTGTCGCTCTCTAGTTGGTCGCTTCCCAGTCTTTTTCTAGCCTTCACCTGTACTAAGCGGGAATACTGCTTGTGCATCCAATCCCTTAAACCCCAAAGTTATTCCAGATGAGTCCACTATACCTTCCTATATGCGGTATTTACCTGCCGTTCCAAGTAAATTTGTATGTGCCAAAATCTAAACCTTCAAATAAACATTCTGTTTTGTATGCTCGAATAGCTCATGTATCAACAAAGGTCGTCCTTATCTTCCGTGTTAGGCGGGTTATTCTCAAGAGGAGTGGACTCTGCTCCTCACTCACGAGAAAATGGCTGGTCACCGGGATGCCCAGTCCCATGCTTTATGCAAACTAAATCAAAATTAATTGCAAACAAAACTCCCTCTGGGACTTGATGTATGTTGAAGGCACTCGTTGTTTCGAGCAAGCCATGGATTGATGCTTGTTGGTGGAGGGGGAGTATAAACTTTACCATTCTGTTTGGGAACCGCCTATAATGTGTTTAGCATGGAAGATATCGCCATCTCTTAGTTGTTACGTTGACAATGAAAGTATACCGCTCAAAATACAATTTATCTCTATTTCAAAACCGAGCTCTGGCACCTCTACAAATCCCTGCTTCCCTCTACGAAGGGCCTATCCATTTACTTTTATGTTGAGTCATCACCCTCTTATTAAAGAGCACTAGCTGGAGAGCACAGCTGTCATTTGCATTCATCACTATTAATCTATGTCGGGTATGACTATGATTGGATCTCTTTTACCATGAATTACAATGTCTAGTCAGTCCTTGATCTTTAAAGGTGCTCTGCATTTATGTTTTGCGGTCTTAGAAAGGGCTAGCGAGATACCATCTTGTTATATCATATTATGATTGTTTTGAGAAAGTGTTGTCGTCCGAGATTTATCATTATGACTTGCTAGTTGATTATGCTATTGATACGAGTAATTGTGAGACCTGAGAATTATTGCAAATGTGGTTAGTTATGATCTATGCTGAAAACTTGAATGCTGGCTTGACATAGTTACAACAACAAGAGCAAACAGAGTTTGTAAAAGTTTTTCTTTCTTTCTTTCAGTTTGTCAACTGAATTGCTTGAGGACAAGCAAGTGTTTAAGCTTGGGGGAGTTGATACGTCTCCGTTGTATCTACTTTTCCAAACACTTTTACCCTTGTTTTGGACTCTAACTTGTATGATTTGAATGGGACTAACCTGGACTGACGCTATTTTCAGCAGAATTACCTTGGTGTCATTTTATGTGCACAAAGCAAATATTCTCGGAAAGTCCTGAAACTCCAAGGAATACCTTAGAAAAAACAATAAAAAATCCTCGCCAAATATGAAGACCAGGGGGCCCACACCCTTTCCATGAGGGTGGGGGGCGCCCCCCCTAGGGCGCGCCCCCCTACCTCATGGGCCCCCTGGAAACCCTCTGACGCCAACTCCAACTCTATATATTTGCTTTCGGAGAGAAAAAAAACCAGAGAGAAGAAATCATCGCATTTTACAATACGGAGCCGCCGCCAAGCCCTAAAACCTCTCGGGAGGGCTGATCTGGAGTCCGTTCGGGGCTCCGGAGAGGGGGATTCGTCGCCATCGTCATCATCAACCATCCTCCATCACCAATTTCATGATGCTCACCGCCGTGCATGAGTAATTCCATCGTAGGCTTGTTGGACGGTAATGGGTTGGATGAGATTTATCATGTAATCGAGTTAGTTTTGTTAGGGTTTGATCCCTAGTATCCACTATGTTTTGAGATTGATGTTGCTATGACTTTGCTATGCTTAATGCTTGTCACTAGGGCCCGAGTGCCATGATTTCAGATCTGAACCTATTATGTTTTCATGAATATATGTGAGTTCTTGATCCTATCTTGCAAGTCTATAGTCACCTACTATGTGTTATGATCCGGCAACCCCGAAGTGACAATAATCGGTACCACTCCCGGTGATGACCATAGTTTGAGGAGTTCATGTATTCACTATGTGCTAATGCTTTGTTCCGGTTCTCTATTAAAAGGAGGCCTTAATATCCCTTAGTTTCCAATAGGACCCCGCTGCCACGGGAGGGTAGGACAAAAGATGTCATGCAAGTTCTTTTCCATAAGCACGTATGACTATATACGGAATACATGACTACATTACATTGACGAATTGGAGCTAGTTCTGTGTCACCCTATGTTATGACTGTTACATGATGAACCGCATCCGGCATAATTATCCATCACTGATCCGGTGCCTACGAGTTTTCCATATACTGGTTTACGCTTATTTACTTTCCCGCTTTTACTGTTACAATCACTACAAAATACCAAAAACATTACTTTTGCTGTCTTTACTTTTGTTGCCTCTACCACCACTATCATATTACTGTGCTACTATACACTTTGTTGTAGATACTAAGTTTCCAGGTGTGGTTGGATTGACAACTCAGCTGCTAATACTTGAGAATATTTTTTGGCTCCCCTTGTGTCGAATCAATAAATTTGGGTTAAATACCCTACCCTCGAAAATTGTTGCGATCCCCTATACTTGTGGGTTATCAGTCATACGTGCTTATGGAAAAGAACTTGCATGACATCTTTTGTCCTACCCTCCCGTGACAGCGAGTTCCTAACGGAAACTAATGGATATTAAGGCCTCCTTTTAATAGAGTACTGGACCAAAGCATTAACACATAGTGAATACATGAACTCCTCAAACTACGGTCATCACCGGGAGTGGTCCCGATTATTGTCACTTCGGGGTTGCCGGATCATAACACATAGTAGGTGACTATAGAGTTGCAAGATAGGATCAAGAACTCACATATATTCATGAAAACATAATAGGTTCAGATCTGAAATCATGGCACTCGGGCCCTAGTGACAAGCATTAAGCATAGCAAAGTCATAGCAACATTATTCTCAGAACATAGTGGATACTAGGGATCAAACCCTAACAAAACTAACTCGATTACATGATAAATCTCATCCAACCCATCACCGTCCAGCAAGCCTACGATGGAATTACTCACGTACGGCGGTGAGCATCATGAAATTGGTGATGGGGGAAGGTTGATGATGACGATGGCGACGGATTCCCCTCTCCGGATCCCCGAACGGACTCCAGATCAGCCCTCCCGAGAGAGTTTAGGGCTTGGCGATGGCTCCGTATCCTAAAACATGATGAATCCCTCTCCCTTATTTTTTACTCCCTAAACACGAATATATGGAGCTGGAGTTGAGGTCGGTGGAGCTCCAGGGGGCCCACGAGGTAGGGGGCGTGCCTAGGGGGGCAGGGGTCCCACTCGTGGCTAGGGTGTGGGCCCCCTGGCCTCAATTCTTCGCCGGTATTTTTTATTATTTCCAAAAATAATCTCCGTGGAGTTTCAGGTCATTCCGAGAACTCTTATTTCTGCACATAAATAACACCATGGCAGTTCTGCTGAAAACAACGTCAGTCCGGGTTAGTTCCATTCAAATCATTCAAGTTAGAGTGCAAAACAAGGGCAAAAGTGTTTGGAAAAGTATATACGATGGAGACGTATCAACTCCCCCAAGTTTAAACCTTTGCTTGTCCTCAGGCAATTCAGTTGACAAACTGAAAGTGATAAAGAAGAACTTTTACAAACTCTGTTTGCTCTTGTTGTTGTAAATATGTAAAGCCAGCATTCAAGTTTTCAGCAAGGATTATGAACTAACGACATTCACAATAACACTTAGGTTTCATGTTTACTCATATCAATGGCATAATCAACTAGCGAGCAATAATAATAAATCTCAGATGACAACACTTTCTCAAAACAATCATGATATGATATAACAGGATGGTATCTCACTAGCCCTTTTTGAGACCGCAAAACATAAATGCAAAGCACTTTAAAGATCAAGGACAGACTAGACATTGTAATTCATGGTGAAAGAGATCCAATCAAGTCATACTCAATGTAAACTAATAGTAATGAATGCAAATGATAGCGGTGCTCTCCAACTGGTGCTTTTTAATAAGAGGGTGATGACTCAACATAAAAGCAAATAGATAGGCCCTTCGCAGAGGGAAGCAAGGATTTGTAGAGGTGCCAGAGCTCGATTTTGAAATAGAGATGAATAATATTTTGAGCGGCATACTTTCATTGTCAACATAACAACCAAGAGATGGCGATATATTCCATGCTACACACATTATAGGCGGTTTCCAAACAGAATGGTAAAGTTTATAACCCCCTCCACCAACAAGCACCAATCCATGGCTTGCTCGAAACAACGAGTGCCTCCAACTAACAACAGTCTCGGGGGAGTTCTGTTTGCAATTATTTTGATTTGATTTGCATAAAGCATGGGACTGGGCATCCCAGTGACCAGCCATTTTCTCATGAATGAGGAGCGGAGTCCAGTCCTCTTGAGAATAACCCGCCTAACATGGAAGATACAGACAACCCTAGTTGATACATGAGCTATTCGAGCATACAAAACAGAATATTTATTTGAAGGTTTAGAGTTTGGCACATACAAATTTACTTGGAACGGCATGTAGATACCGTATATAGGTAGGTATGGTGGACTCATATGGAATAACTTTGGGGTTTATGGGATTGGATGCACAAGCAGTATTCCCGCTTAATACAGGTGAAGGCTAGAAAAAGACTACGAAGCGACCAGCTAGAGAGCGACAACAGTCATGAACATGCATTAAAATTAATCAACACCGAATGCAAGCATGAGTAGGATATAATGCACCATGAACATAAATATCGTAGAGGCTATGTTGATTTTGTTTCAACTACATGCGTGAACATGTGCCAAGTCAAGCCACTCGAATCATTCAAAAGAGGATACCACCCTATCATACCACATCACAACCATTTTAATAGCATGTTGGCACGCAAGGTAAACCATTATAAGCTCCTAGCTAATTAAGCATGGCATAAGCAACTATAATCTCTAATTGTCATTGCAAACATGTTTATTCATAATAGGCTGAATCAAGAACAATGAACTAATCATATTTACAAAAAACAAGAGAGGTCAAGTTCATACCAGCTTCTCCCATCTCAATCAGTCCATCATATATCGTCATAATTGCCTTTCACTTGCACGACCGAATGATGTGAATAATAATAATAGTGCACGTGCATTGGACTAAGATGGAATCTGCAAGCATTCAATAAACAGGAGAAGACAAGGCAATATCGACTCTTGGTTAAATCAACAATAATGCATATAGGAGTCACTTCAACAATTTAATCATGGTCTTCTCCTCTCGATCCCCAAAGAAAATAAAAGAAATAAAACTATTTAGACGGGAAAGCTCCCAACAAGCAGAAGAAGAACAGGAAATCTTTTTGGGTTTTCTTTTTAATTACTACTACAAGCATGGAAATTAAAACTAGCTAAAAGCTACAACTGAATTTTTGGTTTTTCTTAAGGTTTATTTCAAACACACAAGAAGAAAGCATAAAAAGAGAAAATAAGCTAACATGGATATTACAGTGAAAGAGTATGAGCACCGACATCTAGCAATGAGTGTGTGAACATGAATGTAATGTCGGTGAGAAATACGTACTCCCCAAGCTTAGGCTTTTGGCCTAAGTTGTTCTATTGCCACGGATGGCCTGGCGGATATCCAAAGTTGTAGCTGGGGTCGTACTGAGATGCAGCAGTCATTGCATCGTGAGTTGTAGCTTGGAGGCGAGCTATCTCAGCCCTCCTCTTATACTCTTCCGCCTCCTCTCTGGTTATAAAATATCTCCCTTTTGCCTGAAAGTCAAAGAAAGTAGAAGCAGGAAGAGCGACGTGATAGGTGTGTCGTCTGTCAAAGATTAGTCGGTACTGGAGGAACTGACCGTTCCTCTCAACAAAATGATGACGAACCATAGCCTCATAATTCAAATAAGTAGGAGGCAACTCAATATCATCCTCACGTATGGCTATACCAAGAAAATTAGCTATACATGTTGCATAAATTCCACCAAAGAAATCTCCATTAAATCTATTATGATGCAACCTACGTGCAACAATGGCTCCCAAATTATAATGTTTATCTCCTAGCACAGCACTCGTAAGAATACTGAGGTTAGGTACACACATATGACATGCTTCATCTTTACCATTTATGCACCTACCTATGAAGAGAGCAAAATAATGTATAGCAGGAAAATGAATGGTCCCTATGGTAGCTTGTGCTATATCTCTAGATTCCCCTACAGTTATACTAGCAAGAAAATCTCTAAACTCAGATTTGCGAGGTTCACTAGTACTACCCCATTGTGGAGGTTTGCAAGCAGTGGTAAAATCCTCTAAGTCCATAGTATAAGAATTTTCATAGAGATCAAACAAGACAGTTTGAGAACTGCGTGAAGATGAAAATTCAAACCTCCTCACAAAGGAACTAGTGAGATAGTGGTACTGACGACACTTTGCTGCCTCGAAGCTCACAAGATCAGCGTTACGTAAATATGCATTAAATTCTTCCTTAATTCCTGCTCGATCCATGAAGTCCTCTGAAGGCCATTCACAAGGCCGCACTGGGGCGTCCCTTTGTGGTTCATCATCAGCATCACGCATTGCAAACCTGCGTCCTTGCTTCCTTGAAGGACCACCTTGGTACATTTTCCTAAACATATTTCTTACTCTAAAAAATTTCTGAAATTTTTAGTAACTTCAAATAAAAGTGAACCAAGCTCAACAAAATTGATAGCAACTACTCCTACAAGTGCCTAGAGCCTATATCATGCATTAGAACTACTTGGAACCATATAAATTTGACATGCAAGCTCAAGAACATGGTCACCTAGGCAGCACAAATTTGCAATGAATAAAGCACTAGAACAAAAACTAATTGGACCAATGGAGGAGTCACATACCAAGGAACAATCCCCCAAAGTAGTTTTGTGAGAGGTGCTTTGAGCAAGGAGATCGAAAATCATAGCAAAATGATCTAGAACTCGTGCTTGAGCTAGCTGGTGATTTTTTTGGGAGGAAGAAGAAGTGTGTGGGTGCAGGCATAAGTGGAGGGGAGCCACCGTGGGCCCATGAGGTAGGGGGCGTGCCCTAGACCCTTGTGGCCAGGTGCCAGCTCCCCCTGCTGTGTTCTCAGTGCTAGATATTCTCAAATATTCCAAAAAATCATATTAAATTGGCAGGGCATTTGGAGAACTTTTATTTTTGGGGTATTTTTATATTGCACGGATAATTCAGAAAACTGACAGAAAATACTATTTTTACTTTATTTCAACTAAATAATAGAAAGTGAAAGGAGGGTACAGAAGGTTGTGCTTTCTAAATTCATCCATCTCATGCTCATCAAAAGGAATCCACTAACAAGGTTGATCAAGTCTTGTTAACAAACTCATTCCGAATAACATGAAACCGGAGAATTTTCGAATAACACTAGGTTACCTCAACGGGGATATGCACATCCCCAACAATAAGAATATCATATTTATTCTTGATAGTAGGAAGAGGATATTCAAAACCTCCACTAGTGATTGTTGAAATTTTTCCAATAGAATTTATACTGTGGACTTGAGGTTGTTTCCTCGGAAAGTGTACCGTATGCTCATTACCATTAACATGGAAAGTGACATTGCCTTTGTTGCAATCAATAACAGCCCCTGCAGTATTCAAAAAGGGTCTTCAAAGAATAATAGACATACTATCGTTATCGGGAATATCAAGAAAAACAATGTCATTTAAAATAGTAACGTTTGCAACCACAACAGGCACATCCTCACAAATACCGACATGTATAGCAGTTGATTTATCAGCCAGTTGCAAAGATATTTCAGTAGGTGTCAACTTATTCAAATCAAGTCTACAATATAAAGAGAGAGGCATAACACTAACATCGGCTCCAAGATCACATAAAGCAGTTCTAACATAGTTTCTTTTAATGGAGCATGGTATAGTTGGTACTCTGGGATCTCCAAGTTTCTTTGGTATTCCTCCCTTAAAAGTGTAATTAGCAAGCATGGTGGAAATTTTAGCTTCCGGTATCTTTCTTTTATTAGTAACAATATATTTCATGTACTTAGCATAAGGATTCATTTTAAGCATATCAGTCAAACGCATACGCAAAAAGATAGGTCTAATCATTTCAGCAAAGCGCTCAAAATCCTCATCATCCTTTTTCTTGGATGGCTTAGGAGGAAAAGGCATGGGTTTCTGAACCCAAGGTTCTCTTTCCTTACCGTGTTTCCTAGCAATAAAGTCTCTTTTATCATAATGTTGATTCTTTGATTGTGGGTTATCAAGATCAATAGCAGGTTCAATTTCTACATCATTATCATTACTGGGTTGAGCATCAACATGAACATCATCATTAACATTTTCATTAGGTTCATGTTCATTACCAGATTGTGTTTCAACGTCAGAGATAGAAATATCATTGGGATTCTCAGGTGGTTCAGCAATAGGTTCGCTAGAAGCATGCAAAGTCCCATCATTTTTCTTTTTCTTCCTTTTAGAAGGACTAGGTGCATCAATATTATTTCTCTGAGAATCTTGCTCGATTCTCTGAGGATGGCCCTCGGGATACAAAGGTTCCTGAGTCATTTTACCACCTCTAGTCATAACTCTAACGGCATTATCATTTTTCTTACTATTCAATTCATTGAGCAAATCATTCTGAGCTTTAAGTACTTGTTCTACTTGAGTGGTAACCATAGAAGCATGTTTACTAATGAGTTTAAGTTCACCTTTAACTCTAGACATATAATCACCCAAGTGTTCAATCATATAAGCATTTTGTTTCAATTGTCTACCAAAGTAAGCATTGAAGTCTTCTTGCTTAACCATAAAGTTATCGAACTCATCCAAACATTGGCTAGCAAACTTAGTAGGAGGGATTTCAGCTTTATCATATCTATAGAGAGAATTTACCTTTACTACCTGTGTCGGGTTATCAAGACCATGTGTTTCTTCAATAGGTGATGGATTAAAACCATATATTTCTTCAACAGGCGGTAAATTAAGACCATGTATTTATTCAATAGGAGGTAAATTCTTAACATCTTCAACTTTAATACCCTTTTCTTTCATGGATTTCTTTGCCTTTTGCATATCTTCAGGACTGAGAAATAGAACACCCCTTTTCTTCGGAGTTGGTTTAAGAATAGGCTCAAGAGTTCGCTCAGGAGCTGGCTCAGGAAGTGTCCAATTATTTTCATTTGTCAACATATTATTCAATAGAATTTCAGCTTCGTCCGATGTTCTTTCCCTGAAAACAGAACCAACACAACTATCTTGGTGGTCTCTGGAAGCATAGGTTAGTCCATTATAAAAGATATCAAGTATTTCATTTTTCTTAAGAGGATGATCAGGCAAAGCATTAAGTAATTGGAGAAGCCTCCCCCAAGCTTTTGGGAGACTCTCTTCTTCAATTTGCACAAAATTATATATATCCCTTAAGGCAGCTTGTTTCTTATGAGCAGGGAAATATTTAGCAGAGAAGTAATAAATCATATCCTGGGGACTACGCACACAACCAGGATCAAGAGAATTAAACCATATCTTAGCATCACCCTTTAATGAGAACGGAAATATTTTAAGGATATAAAAGTAGTGAGTTCTCTCATCATTAGTGAAGAGGGTGGCTATATCATTTAACTTAGTAAGATGTGCCACAACAGTTTCAGATTCATAGCCATAAAAAGGATCAGATTCAACCGAAGTAATTATATCAGGATCAATAAAGAATTCATAATCCTTATCAGTAACAAAGATAGGTGAAGTAGCATAAGCAGGATCATATTTCATTCTAGCATTCAGAGTTTTTTGTTTAAGCTTAGCTAATAATTTCTTAAGATCACTTCTATCATTGCATGCAAGAAAGTCTCTTTTAGTTTCTTCATCCATAACATAGCCCTCAGGCATAACAGACAATTCATATTTATTAGGAGAGCCTTCATCATCACTTTCATCAATATTATCAGTTTCAATAATTTCATTCTCTCTAGCCCTAGCAATTTGTTCATCAAGAAATTCACCAAGTGGCACAGTAGTATCAAGCATAGAAGTAGTTTCATCATAAGTATCATGCATAGCAGAAGTGGCATCATCAATAATATGCGACATATCAGAATTAATAGCAGAAGTAGGTTTAGGTGTCGCAAGTTTACTCAAAACAGAAGGTGAATCAAGTGCAGAGCTAGATGGCAGTGAAGGAAATATGCCCTAGAGGCAATAATAAAGTTATTATTTATTTCCTTATATCATGATAAATGTTTATTATTCATGCTAGAATTGTATTAACCGGAAACATAATACATGTGTGAATACATAGACAAATAGAGTGTCACTAGTATGCCTCTACTTGACTAGCTCATTAATCAAAGATGGTTATGTTTCCTAACCATAAACAAAGAGTTGTTATTTGATTAACGAGATCACATCATTAGGTGAATGATCTGATTGACATGACCCATTTCATTAGCTTAGCACCCGATCGTTTAGTATGTTGTTATTGCTTTCTTTATGACTTATACATGTTCCTATGACTATGAGATTATGCAACTCCCGGTTGCCGGAGGAACACTTTGTGTGCTACCAAACGTCACAACGTAAATGGGTGATTATAAAGGTGCTCTACAGGTGTCTCCAAAGGTAGATGTTGGGTTGGCGTATTTCAAGATTAGGATTTGTCACTCCGATTGTCGGAGAGGTATCTCTGGGCCCTCTCGGTAATGCACATCACATAAGCCTTGCAAGCCTTGCAACTAATGAGTTAGTTGCGGGATGATGCATTACAGAACGAGTAAAGAGACTTGCCGGTAACGAGATTGAACTAGGTATTGGATACCGACGATCGAATCTCGGGCAAGTAACATACCGATGACAAAGGGAACAACGTATGTTGTTATGCGGTCTGACCGATAAAGATCTTCGTAGAATATGTAGGAGCCAATATGGGCATCCAGGTCCCGCTATTGGCTATTGACCGGAGATTTGTCTCAGTCATGTCTACATTGTTCTCGAACCGTAGGGTCCGCACGCTTAATGTTACGATGACAATTATTATGAGTTTATGCATTTTGATGTACCGAATTTAGTTCGGAGTCCCGGATGTGATCACGGACATGACGAGGAGTCTCGAAATGGTCGAGACATAAAGATTGATGTATTGGATGGCTATATTCGGACACCGGAATTGTTCCGGGTGATTTCGGAGAAAACTGGAGTGCTGGAGGGGTTACCGGAAACCCCCGGGGAAGTAATGGGCCTTATTGGGCCTGAGGGGAGAGAGAGGGCAGCAGCCCAAGAGGTGGCGCGCCCCCCCTCATGGGGAGTCCGAATTGGACTAGGAGGGGGGCGCGGCCCCCCTTTCCCCGTCCCTCTCCCTCTCTTTCCTTCCCCCTCAAGTCTCCTAGTTGGACTAGGAAAGGGGAGTCCTACTCCCACTAGGAGGAGGACTCCCCCTCCCCTTGGCGCACCCCATAGGACCGGTCGGCCTCCCCTTTGCTCCTTTATATACGGAGGCAGGGGGGCACCCTAGAACACACAAGTTGATCCACGTGATCGTTCCTTAGCCGTGTGCGGTGCCCCCTGCCACCATATTCCACCTCGATCATATCGTTGTAGTGCTTAGGTGAAGCCCTGCGTCGGTAGAACATCATCATCGTCACCACACCGTTGTGCTGACGGAACTCATCCCCGAAGCTTTGCTGGATCGGAGCCCGGGGAGCGTCATCGAGCTGTACGTGTGCTAAGAACTCGGAGGTGCCGGAGTAACGGTGCTTGGATCGGTCGGATCGAGAAGACGTACGACTACTTCCTCTACGTTGCGTCAACACTTCCGCGTCGGTCTACAAGGGTACGTAGACAACACTCTCCCCTCTCGTTGCTATGCATCACCATGATCTTGCATGTGCGTAGGAATTTTTTTGAAATTACTACGTTCCACAACAGGCAGTTCCTTACCTCCCCTCGTAGTTGAGGGATAAATCTTGGTTCTTGGATCTTTCAAGTTCTTCATAATGACCAGCAGATATAAATCCCAAGTGACTCAAAGAATAGAGCTATGCTCCCCGACAACGGCGCCAGAAAATAGTCTTGATAACCCACAAGTATAGGGGATCGCAACAGTTTTCGGGGGTAGAGTATTCAACCCAAATTTATTGATTTGACACAAGGGGATCCAAAGAATATTCTCAAGTATTAGCAGCTAAGTTGTCAATTCAACCACACCTGGAAACTTAATATCTGTAGCAAAGTGTTTAGTAGCAAAGTAATATGGTAGTAGTTGTAACAATAGCAAAAGTAACGGTAGCAAAAGTAATGTTTTTGGTATTTTGTAGTGATGATAACAATAACAACGGAAAAGCAAATAAGCGAAGAACAATATATGGAAAGCTCGTAGGCAATGGATCAGTGATGGAGAATTATGCCGGATGTGGTTCATCATGTAACATTCATAACATAGGGTGACACAGAACTAGCTCCAATTCATCAATGTAATGTAGGCATGTATTCCGAATATAGTCATACATGCTTATGGAAATGAACTTGCATGACATCTTTTGTCCTACCCTCCCGTGGCAGCGGGGTCCTAACGGAAACTAAGGGATATTAAGGCCTCAGTTTAATAGAGTACCGGACCAAAGCATTAACACATAGTGAATACATGAACTCCTCAAACTACGGTCATCACCGGGAGTGGTCCCGATTATTGTCACTTCAGGGTTGCCGGATCATAACACATAGTAGGTGACTATAGACTTGCAAGATAGGATCAAGAACTTACATATATTCATGAAAACATAATAGGTTCAGATCTGAAATCATGGCACTCGGACCCTAGTGACAAGAATTAAGCATATCAAAGTCATAACAACATCAATCTCAGAACATAGTGGATACTAGGGATCAAACCCTAACAAAACTAACTCGATTACATGATAAATCTCATCCAACCCATCACCGTCCAGCAAGCATACGATGGAATTACTCACGTACGGCGGTGAGCATCATGAAATTGGTGATGGGGGAAGGTTGATGATGACGATGTCGGCGGATTCCCCTCTCCGAAGCCCCGAACGGACTCCAGATCAGCCCTCCCGAGAGAGTTTAGGGCTTGGCGGCGGCTCCGTATCATAAAACGCGATGAATCCCTCTCCCTTATTTTTTTTCTTCCCGAACACGAATATATGGAGTTGGAGTTGAGGTCGGTGGAGCTCCAGGGGGCCCACGAAGCAAGGGGGGCGTGCCCAGGGGGCAGGCGCGCCCCCACCCTCGTGGCTAGGGTGTGGGCCCCCTGGCCTTGATTCTTTACCAGTATTTTTTATTATTTCCAAAAATAATCTCCGTGGAGTTTCAGGTCATTTCGAGAAATTTTGTTTCTGCACATAAATAATACCATGGCAGTTCTGCTGAAAACAGCGTCAGTCCGGGTTAGTTCCATTCAAATCATGCAAGTTAGAGTGCAAAAAAAGGGCAAAAGTGTTTGGAAAAGTAGGTACGACGGAGACGTATCAGTAATCACCCAGAATTCATGGGCAATGTAAAATTTGCAGTATGATATTTTCAGGCGGTAGTTACTCGAGTGTCGGCCTTTGGGCCTTTAGATCTTCTTGATCGATAGTCCTGATTGTTTGGATCTGCCCCCTGTGGGTCTTTTATTGGGATAGTAGATTAATGATTTATCCAGTTCTACACATTGCATGCTTGTCACAAACTTAAAGAAAAGATTTTGCTAAATGTTATTTCTTACTGAATTAGCTTCAGGACAGATGGTGAGTTACTTGAGTGTCATCTTTTTCTGTATCCTTGTTTCACTTTTTTTTAGAATTAATGATTTGTCCAGTTCTGCACACTGCATGCTCGCCACAAACTTTTAGAAAAGATTTTGATAAATGTTCTTTCTTACTGAACTAGCTTCAGGACAGATGGCGGGTTTCATAACAATTTGATCTTTTTTGTGTGTTGTAGGTTTGGTACTAATTTCTCGAATAAATCATGCTTTTTTCAACAACATCTATTGAGCCAAGAGATCTGATAAACAAAGAAGGACAGGTGTTTCTGCGGGAGCAGCAGGAGACCTTGCACGCGGACACCCTCCCCTTCTCCAGGTAACACTATTGCATCCCATGGTCTACAAAAAATTGATCTTTCCATTGGAACTTCATCTAAATTTTGGCCGCTCTTGGGAGTTTTTGTTCCAATCAGATCCCGTATCCGCTGGAACTGAAGGTGATCTAGCTAACATGTTGTGGATTCAGGGTAGTGTGTGGGATTTCCAGTAGAACAATAGCTTCAGAGATGTCTCTTCTTGGTGCCGCTATCTCTTGTGTGGACATCCTTGTTGTACCCACGCCGGTGCTAGACTCAATGCATAAGACTAATGTTGTCAGGGAATGCACATTGACAGGTTATGGACTCCTATGTCTTTTCGTTTATTCGTAAATAAATGGGATATTAGAAAGTGTGCGGTCCAAATTTGGCCCATACCATACAAAAGAGTATTCGTATTGTTTTCTCGAAAAAAGAAAGTATTTGAATTGGTTATGTGGAAACATATTATTAAAATTGTTTGGTTTATTTTTGTTTCTTTTAGGCTTCGATCTTGAAATAAATTGTTCAAAGAAGTATTCACATTGTGATCAATCTCCATTCCATGCAGGTAAGCACTAAGTTTGGTTGGTGATGGTTGTTTATTGATTAATACATGCATGATCCTCTTCTGTAGAGCTAATTTAATGGGAACACTTTTTATAAGTTGCCCGAAATGGTTTCTCTTTTTTGTTTTATTCCAAACTTATCATCACCAGCAAATATAACTCCCAAGAGTTACTTGTGAGCCCTGCAAATATTATTGCAGCGCAGTGGTTGGCCTTGTAACGTGTCATGTAGTATTTCCGTTACTGAACACTGGTGATGTTTGAACAATCTTTCTTGCATTTTTAATGTTCAAATGTTTTTACTCTGTTTGCTGGGGGATGTTCATTTTTCAAATATATTTTTATTGCCTTTTCTTTATCTATTAGAGCTATGTTCTATTGTTTAAGCAACCTTCTTTAACAAGCCACCCACTCTTTTGGGAATACCCTAACAACAGTTTATGTTGTCCAGGCAAACTCAGCTCCTGAACACTACATTGAGAAAGAAAGGGAAGCGAAGAGCCTATGTTTTATGTTTGGGTGATGGCATAAAAAGTTAATGCAAACTATACAAGATATGCATGGAAATATTCTTGTGTTGCGTACCGTGTCAGTCAAGTCAAGACCTCACGTTGAAAGATATCACTAAAAGGATAGTTATCATTGTAAAAAGAACACTATCTTGTACTAGAATATTACCATGATGCTAATAGAATAGCATGGAAAGGTGTTCGCCTAATGGATGATGGGTACAACTACCAAACAAATCAGTACTTTTTTGGTACTTACCATTGCTTTCATGATAATGCCTTATATTTGTTATACGATTGTTGGGAATAAAGGAAATATCTTTTGGTGTAGCAAAATGAGAGTGATAATGCACCCAAGATTCCTGACATTGTATAAGAAGTTCAAACGTATTGGGCAATAAGTAATTAGTTTCGTCTTTACTCTGCAATGTTAAATTATAGCGTTTCTTCAATATTTTCAACTTCATTATTATTAGGACATCTTTACTTTATATTTTCTTAAATATTTTTTAATTATAGTGTTTCATCTTTACTTCATTATTACAGCAGTCGTCACGTCGGAGCACGTGATGACCGCGCCACTACATTTGCCAACGCCTCATTTGGTGGTCGACATCGTCGATCGGCTTGTTGTTCAACGCGTGTCTCTTCTAGTCCAGGCAGGTTATTCGTGACATCGTTTCCCTCTCTTTTTTGCAATGTCTAGGACATATCTAGATGTGACATAACTATGTCACTTTTAAGTTGACGTCCATTTTGTTTGTGGTCTATTTTTTGTCATAGTTTTTTTATTTCATGTTGCTACATTATATATTTGTAGGAGCTTAGGTGTGACATACTTAAAAAAATATATAGATGTCATAGTTTTTTTTTCTTCGCCTTTTTGTCGTCGTGGGATCCTCGGACTCACTTTTCCGTGCCATCTGCCACGACGCACGCGCGGGTACGACTCGTACTCGTAGAGCAACTGGAAGCGCTATAGTCATCAAGGAAGGGTAACTAACACGACAACCGATTGGCGATTTCTGTGGAAGCCGATCGTTTGAATCGGGAGGTTATGAATCAATCAGATTTCGTACAACGGATATCAGCACCATATGCCACGGCTAATCCGATTTTAAAACGGCCGTCGTGTTCCTCCCCGGCCCGGACGGCAACTCCGAAACCCAGCCATGGCGATGCACCGTTGCGCTACGCCATAGAGATGGAGAGATGCTCCTATATAATATGAAAAATTGACACAACTTGCGCATTGACCCCTCGGTCGCGTCAGCCAAGTCGCGCACCGAGAAGAACCCGGTCGATTTCTACCCTGCCCAGCGGATGCCTTCGCCGCGACGAAAGTGAAATTTCCACGAAGCCGCACACGTCGATCTCGATCTGCTCTGCTTGTAACATCCGCCGCGGAGCGGCAGACAAAGGTAGCGCGCGTGGGCACGATCCGTCTGCTGGTCAGGCAGCCATGTACTCCGGCGACGCGTCGACCAGCGAGGATCCGCGGGCGTGCCGGGGGCCGTCGAGGCGCCGGCTGCGGAGCCGCGTGACCGCCGTCCGGGCGCCGCCGCTCGCCGACGTGCTGCGGGAGCGCGCGCTGGTGCACCTCCCGCCGGCGGCCGCCGCGCGCCTCCGCCTCGTGCACCCGTCCTGGGAGCGCCGGCTCGCGTCCCCGCTCTTCGCCGTGGCGCACGCGGCCGCCCCGCGAAGGATGTCGGGGATCTTCGTCCCCAAGGCCGGGTTCCTCCCGTTCGACGGGCCCGACGACGCCGTGCCGTCCCCGACGCTCGCCTTCGCCCCGGCCTCGGAGGGGGTCACCGTGCTGTCGTCGTCGCGCGGGGTCGCGTGCTGCTACTCGCCGGCTGACGACGCGTTCTTCGTGTGCAACCCGGCCACCGCGTCCTGGGCGCCCGTCCCGTCCCCGCCGTGCCGGACCTGGCCGCGCCCCGCGGTCGTCGTCCTCTTCGACGCCACGCCGTACAACTTCCGCGGCGACTACGCGCTCGTCTGCGCCGCCGAGTGCGCGCCGGGCTCCGGCGCCTACTGCTTCCTGGTGTTCACGTCCGGGACGGGCGCGTGGCGGGCCACCGACGCGGTCGTGCCCGCCGAAGGGCTCGTCGCCGCGTCGGGCGTGGCGGCCGGTGGGACGGCGTGGTGGCGGACGAGCGTCGGCACGGCCGTCGGGTACAGCCCGCTGACGGGGCGCGTCGAGATGGTACTCTGCCCCGGCGACAGCGGCATGTGGGAGATCGGCTCGGCCGGGGGCAAGCTGCACTGCGCCGTGCGTGATCATGACAACAGCGTCTCCGTGTTCCGGCTTGACGAGGACGGGAGCTGGGAGGAGGCCGCCGCGAGGGTGCCCGTCGGGGAGCTGCTGCCACGCCGGCTGACAAAGCCCGCGGGGCACGAGACCGGCGAGGCGAGCGGGCAGGACCTGGTCGCCCAGTCTTCCTTCATCGTGGAGGAGGAGGTGGTGCGGCTGGACGACGGCGTGCGGCTCCTGGGGTTCCAGGGCGCGGAGCTGGAGGTGGTGGCGCTGGCCGGCAGGCGGCTGGTGGCGTTGGACGTGCGGACGCGGGGGCGGCGCGAGGTCAGGGTGCCGGTGGCTCAAGAGGAAGACGAGGAAGAGGAAAAGGAGGAGAAACGGTGGGACGGCGCGGAGTACGCCGCGCACACCAACACGCTGGCGCTGGTCGCGCCCGCCGTGCTCGCGTGCGAGCCGATGCTCGTGGAGGAGCGACCGGACGCCGGAGAGGTCGCATTTTCTTGACCGGACTTTGGTTGGTTGCTCGTGGGCACTAGGAGGTATCGATCGAGAAAATAAGTGGTGCGAGTGCTATTAATTCTTCTAAGAACTTGACACTTTCAGTTAGTACTGTGTATTACTACTTGGATTCCTAAATGTGTGTTGAACTGCCAAGGCCTACCATTACATTTAGAAACAGAGGGTGTACTAGGCGCGCGCGTGGGAACGGCCGATTTCCGACAGGTTGTTTCGTTCCTGGTTTGGAAAGTGCGTAGGATTACTTATTCCCAATCGCTGTCCTGAAATCAGTGGATTGAGTAGATTTGCAATAAGTGGGGTTTAAACAGGGGGCCGAGAGATTAGGCGTGGGTCCTGCATGTCATGTCGTGCACGTTACCCTTGGCCTCGTGTTGTGGCTGACGCGCATGAAAAAAGTGGCAGCTCTTGCTTTTTTAATTGAACTAGGATAATGCCCGTGCGTTGCAACGAGATATAAATATTCTAGTATGTTAGTTTGTTTTTGCTTGTTTATATGAATATAAATGTTTATCAGTTTGTACCCATGATTTAGTTGCCCGTGCATTGTAACGGGGTATATGTTGAATGTGTTTAACCTATATCTTTAGGGCAACATTCTTGACTTTCTAATATTATTATAGGTGAATACCCGTTAGTGCTACGGGATACAAAATATATTGAGAAAAGTTACACTGGATGATAATATAGCTTTGTGGTGATTATATTAAAATTCCACCTCTATTATAATGAACGTGCACCCTAACAAGACTCTTTCAGCCCCATAAAAAAACTGAATGCATCAATCAAATATTTTTATTTTCCTTTTGGGGATGGGCATCAAGCAAATGTCTATCACGTCTTGTGACAAATATAGGACTGGCTCCAAGCTCAAAATAAAATAAAATAGGACTTGGCTCGATTCCTCCTCTTACCACTCTACACTCTCCATTTCTTTTTCATTGAGATCTCCAAACACAAACTCAACTCATCTCTTTTCCATTGGCATCTCCTTATACGCCCTCTACAAGTTATTTCCTTTCCAATGAGGTCCGCGGCTCCCAGCAGCAGAGCTGACGAATTGATAATGAAGAAGAAAGACCATAGTTAAATAACCCGCCGACCATCATGTCTTGTTGGTCCAAATCTGTAGATGACTATGAAAAAACTGAAAACCCAGTTAAATAACCAAACCATTTGAGCTTATGCTTTGCTATTCCCTACAATTATTTCCGTTATCAAATGAAAAGTGTAAATTATGGTGGACAGTATTAACTACAGATACTATACAACCCGTTCAGAAAAACATAATCTCAAACCTACTCTATTACTTCAGAAATAAATGATACAAATGTAGAAACTATAGGAAAGTGAATCAACCTGGAAACCAAAAATGACTGGAACAAAAGCGGGTACAGAAATGAACTGAGCGTGATTTGTTTTGCCGTACCGCAGAAAGACAAGATGAGGTAGACGATGGCGTGGACTCCGCTGGCAGCGACAACGCTGGCCTCGTTCTCTGCAAGCGCTTGCCGGATCTGTTCATCTCCTTGCCTCACCCACACGAAGGGGGGAAACTGGTCATGTGGACTCCAGCCGCTGGACTCGAGGAGGCTAGAGGAAAGAGAGGACGTAAGGCAACGAAGGCCCTTACTGCTACTGCCCCTCACATCTAAGCAATATGCTACAGAAGACACATGGTTATGCCATTGATCCATACCACATTCAAATACCTTCATGAAGTTTTGGCCGTCGCACGCTGCCGTAATGAGGAAGAGGCGGGGAGCGAAGGCGGCAGATTCGACGCCTGTGGCAGCTCATCTTGCTCTTGCCGGAGAACACGGACACTCCCCGGGGGCATCAACGTGGCGGTAGTGGCGAAATAGTCTACCGGGACAAGCTTCTTGATGCCCCCCGTCACGCCGTCCTCCCCGTAGACTCCCCTCAGGCCCTCGTCGGTGGTGCGCGGCGTGACGTATATCTTGTGGAGCGCAGGCACGCACTTCCTGCCGGCGCCCCTATCCCTGTCACTGGTGAACTCCTGCATGAGCCACGGCGTCTTGCGCTTCTAGGATGGGGACGGGACGCAGTAGAACCCAAAGCTATTCTTAAGCCCTCGCTCTTCAGGAAGCTCCTCCTTGGTATGCTCCAGCCGCCAGTACCCGCCGGTCTGGACGCTGCAGTCGGCGCGCTTGTTCTTGGTCGCCGCGCACGGGCTCTGGAACTTGGACTCGCCAAGGAACCATCAGGTGTGCTAGCCCGCGCGGGCGCTGGCCGGCGGGTGAAGCTGCTGCAACGCGCAGGGACCGTTGGCGTACATGTCGACGTGAAAGATGAAACCCCGCGCGTCCGGCATCTTGTCGTCGCCGGCGATCCACCGGTTGAGGAACCCCATACTATCCGCATTTGTCGGGTTGAAGTAGACGTCGGGAGGCAGCGGCGACGGCTGCTTGAGTTCGTTAAACCCGCCGGGACTGGGCGGAGGCGCCATGGACATGGAGCTGCTGGCTCTGGCTCCGGCGTCAGCGGTCGCGGAAGTTGATCTTTTGATTGCTTTCCTCGCTTTCATGACGGCCATGGTTTCCTAGCTAGCAATCTGCATGAGTTTCTCCGTGCAATCTGCATGACCAAACATAACGGTAACGATTAATCATGCATAAATAGAAATCAAATTGAGTACAAACACAAGAGTTTGGATGAATTTGTATCATGATATGGCACTCTATTCTTTTGATGACAGGGAAAAAAGGCATCTAAGAAACACCATGCAGCCTCCCAAGCAATTGCCAAGAAATCATCTGATTATATAGTTATTAATTAATCAATTACCCATGGGTCTTGTTCGGCCGATGCCGCATCTCCAACCAGTTCCGTTGCTTCTTCGCGGGCGCCTCATGTAGTACCAGCCACAACTCGCCGATCTTGCGCACCGTGATGGAGCAACGAGAAGGACACGTCGCCGCTTTTGGGAGGTGAGGTCGACGTGGATAACGCTCGCAACGCCGGCGAGGCTGGTATTGGCGCAGCCGCCAGACCGGAGAGATCATCACGATGTGGGCTAGGGGCGGTAGGCCTCGCCGGACCAGCAGCCGCGGCGGCAAGTGCGACGGTGTGGTCGGGCCGAGGAGGGCGGGCAGCGGCGGAGGGGGTCGAGCGGCAGAAAGAAGAGCGGCGGCTGAGGAGCGATGGGGAGAGGTGGGTTGGAGCTGACGCTAACCTACCTAGCCAGATCGATGTGGGCTTTAGCGGGGCTTGGCCCATATGCATCTAGACGGGGCGAGCGAACAAGGGACGTAAGAGGGAAACGGAACGCTCCGTTTCTTTTAGATAGTAGAGATGTGTTTAGAACACGTCTAAATGTGACATAGTTATGTCACATCTAAACTGATGTTCATTTTATTTGCGGTTTAATTTTTTTGTTTCTTGTTGCTGCATTATATATTTGTGGGAATTTAGATGTGACATTCTTAAAAATATATCTAGATGTGAATTAGATGAACTGTTTTTAATTACGGTTGCCAAAAAGGAACAACGCGGCCTCCGTGGTCGGAAAGCGAGCGTTCCGATGCACACGTGCGAAGGAGTCAATTAGTGCAATTACTCTCTTTTTTTCAGAATTAGTTGATGCTTACCATACATCCGTTTGAGTGTCAACTAATTTCGGATGAAGTACGAATTTACTTCGTTTTGTCGCATATTACCATCATGGACTCACGACAAGGTTGGAAAGAGATTACCGTATCTACATGCATGATAGCTCCACCCCCTTCCCGGTGTTGCACCGCCACCCAAACTCCTCCCTCTCCCGCACTTCCTCCCCCCATTGCCGCTGGTTCCTATTGTTGCGGTGGCGGCAACCTCGGGGATGCTCCTCGTGTTGGAGTTGGCGACCGTCTGGGTCGACTAGGGTGACGATTGCAATTCTGCGACACGGGCATGCCAATGGAGCATTCCCGAGGATGCAGTGGCGGGGTTGACGCAGCGCATCAGCGGTTCCTCGGCATTGCTGCTTGAAGAGGGGCGAGTCGGGGTCCCGGCGTAGATCTGGTGTAATCGGTGGCGGCTGCGGCGGGCCACTGCGGGGTGGCAGGCTGGTTGGGATGTGGCGATTCTGGCTGGCATTTGTAGTTTCGTGGCGAGGGCGATGAGCCATGCGGAAGGACGGCGAGTGTTGGTCGTGATGCGCGGATCTGTTCTGCAACCGACAGTTGCGTTGGTTGCTCTTAACCCTGTGTGAGGTTGTGCAGCGACGCGTGAGGGGCTGGGATGTCGGCCCCGGGGTGGGGTCATTGGTGGGCCTTGTCGTGGCTGCTGTGGGGGCACACATCGAGAGCTTTGAGTGTGGATCTGGCCCTCACGGCAGGCACGGTGCCTGTCGCGGCCGAAGCGGATATTGTTTTTACGTGGTGGTGAGTGACAGAGCTGGGTTTGTGCAGTAGCTTGCTTCCCATGGAGGTTGTCAGGGTGTCAGAACTCCGGGCGAAAGCCTAGCACCGAAGTTGATTGATGCTGACCATGAAGACACCTTGTGTGTCATCTTTTCCTTATTGGGGGCGTGGTCGTGAGCTTGTTTCTACCTCCATCATCGTCTCGGTATCCGGGTGAAAACTCAAGCTCCGTCGGAGTGGGCAACGATGGCATCTACGATGATACATCTTCTTGGAGGTGTCTCCTATGAGGCCATGACCTTGGCGCTCGCTAGAGCTAATGTTTGCGCTACGTTGCTCTCCCGGTGAGGGTGGTGGAAGCCGGGCGACGACCTTGGATGGTGATTCTGCCATGGCCCCATGGGGTAGGGCCTTGCTTCGCATGGCATGGGTGGCAGCTTGGTGATTTTACGTGGTGGCCAATTCGTCGACCTGTTCGCATTGTCCTTTCGACATAGCCTGACCTATACATCTGGGTGGCAGCCCCGTATGATCGACATGTGTTGGAAGAAAGGAAAACCAAAAGGAAAAGGGAAAAGGAAAAAGATAAAAAGCTGAAGAAACCCAATGAAAGGAACACAAAAAAATATAAACAGAAAAAGAAACGCATGAAATGTTCTGTAAACCGTTTTAGGTTTTTATAGACTAGTTTGAGTTCTAAAACCGAACCAAACCGGTCTATAGAACCTTCAAAAACCATTTAGATGGGCCAGCCTACTAAAGACGAGGGCGCCTGGTGTCGTGGTTCGAAGCCTGACAGTGATGTAGGGGGGTACGTATGGAGAGGCAGGATCTTAGCTGTGGAGAAGTTGTAAGCACGCAAGGTTTACGAGTTCAGGCCCTTCTCGAAGGAAGTAATAGCCCTACGTCTCGGAGCCCGGAGGCGGTCGACTGGATTATGCGTGTATGAGTTACAGAGGTGCGAACCCTTGTCTCGGAGGGGGGGTGGCTTATATAGAGTGCGTCAGGCCCCCGGCCAGCCCACATTACCAAGGGTTCAATGTTCATTAAGGCGAGGTGTTACTGGTAACGCTAGTAATAAAGTGCTATGATGACCATAAAAAACTATTTAATGACCGACCGTTAGCGTGCGGAGTGACTTTAGGTCTCCTGGCCGTCGAGTGGTTGGATCTTGGTCGAGTGATTGCTTCTTGGTCGAGTGTCTTCGAGTCTGTCGAGTGTCTTCGAGTCTGTCGAGTGGAACACCTTCAAGTCGATTGAAAGGTGATTTCTTCTAGAGATGTCCTCGGGTAGGGTAGGTAGGACAGGTCCATGACCCTACCTAGGTACATAGCTTCATCATTAGCCCCCGAATGGATCGAGGTTTGAGTGGGGAAGGATTTGAGAGCTTCTCCGACTCGTTTTTCATGTCGTGAGCATATCTAGTTTCAGATCAACGGGCCTGACTGATGGCAGCAACTTCCTTTCCAGTCGCCTTGATCCATTCTTAATTCCTCGTCGAGTGGGTTTCTTTACTTGTAAGGCTCCGAGTGATGGTGTGGAGGAGATCCTTGGTCTGACAAGTTATTCGCTGCCCGCGGATTTAGTGGGATCTGAATTTTGGGAAGCGCGCGGGACGGGGGAGGCCGCAGTAATCGGACGAGATAGAGCAGAGTCGCCTTGATCCCCGCGCCACCTTTTTCACCACGTATCGCTCGTGCGGTCGTTGCGGGATTTGACAGGGCCGCCTGGGCCTACCCGTCAGCCACTCGGGAGCGGCCTGATATAAAGCGCCTGGACCGGAGTCCCCCGAGCAGTGCATCCCATTACCTCTTCTCTCCCTCACGTCCCTCCGCCGCGCTCGCTCTCGCCCTAACACCACCGCACCGCACGCGCCTCGTCGGTGACAATGGGGAGGGAGAAGACAGCGGCTCTGGAGCGGGCCAAGAAGGCGACGGCGAAGTCGAAGGGGAAGGCGACCAGCCAGGGCGGATCTTCCTCGCGGTCTGGCCTGCCGAAGGGCTGGATCCAGGGCGACTGGATCCACTCGAGGATCTGCTAAGACGACCTCGACGACTTGGCCGAAGGGGGGCTGATCCCCTACGACGCGGCGCGGCTTTCGGGGAAGGAATCCGAGCCGCAGCCTCGGGAGGGTGAGCGTGTTCTTCTTGCCACCCACGTCGACCGTGGGTTTTCCTTGCCTCCTTATCCTTTCTTCCGAGGGTTTCTGAACTTCTTTGGGGCTCAACTCCACCATTTTACCCCCAACTCAATAGTTTATCTTGCCGCGTTCATTTCCTTGTGTGAGAACTTCTTGGGTTGTCGACCTCACTGGGGTCTTTTCAAGCATATCTTCACTTGTCGCTCCCAGACAGTGAAAAGGGCTAATCCGAGTGACGAGAGGACCCAAGTGATCCAGATGTGTGGGGGTCTTGGCATCCAGACGAGGGGGAAAAAGCTCCTTTCCGGCCATGATTCTCCCCGATTCAGTTCGCGGATGGCAGTCGACTTGGTTCTACTGCAAAGACCAGTCGACGCCAGGGCAATCGACTGGCCTCCCTCCTTTTACCACGGACCAAGTGGAAAAACCCTCCCCTTTGAAGGTGCTCCCGGAGGAGAAGGAGCACGTGCAGGTGCTGGTCAACCGAGTGGTCCAGCTTATTCGCGACGGGGTCACTAGTATGGATCTCTTGGAGGTCTTCCTTCAGCGGCGCATCCAGCCTCTCCAAGCCCAAGACCATCCGATGTGGATGTATACGGGTCTTGAAGACTCCACTCGGATCCACCCGGAGGAGGTCGACGACGACACGCTGGAGAAGTGGCTGTCTAGCATTACCGGGAATAAGGACAATCCCAGGAGAGCCAGGAGAGTCCCTCCATTCGACCAGTCCCACGCACCCGAGCAGGTCTGATTCTGAGTTTTTGCTTGTAATCTGAGTTCACTCGCGCAGCCATCTGTATTGCGTCGACTGACTTTGTTCTCCCTGCTTTCTTTCAGGCCATTATTGAAATGTATTCCATGCCCAACGGGGAGCAAGAGCAAGCTCTGGAAGGCGAGGCGAGTGGCGGCGAAAGCGGCGAGGGGGCTTCCGATGGTGAAGGGGACAGAGGGAGCGACGACTCAAGCGCTGGAGAAGAATTCGAGTCGCCTCCTCGTAGGGAGAGGCGATCCAAGCTTGACCAAGAACGGCCGAGTGCTCGCGACAAGGCAACTGCTCCGGTTGGTCAGTCTTCGAAGCGCCCTCGGATCTCTTCACCAACCCCGACTGGGAAGGCGCCAAAGCACCCCAAAGTTGCAGAGCCGAAGACTCAGAAGGCGCTGCCAAAGATCAAGATCGATATCCCTGTCGCCTCCGCGTGAGTGTCTCTCCTTGTATTCACTCGACGCTCCGCGCTGTTTGTTTTTCTTGTTTTAACTGGACGAACTTTGGAATTGTTAGCGCTGCCACTTCCAGAACCTCAGCTTACAGGGATGATGATGAGGCGATGGAGGATGCGGTCACTTCTAATCCGGGTATGATTTCTGCCATACTATCTTTTTTTGGTCGATTCAACTGTATCGTGCATCACTGGGTGACGTTCTTTTGGCAATTTGAACCTTGCACAGCTCCCAATATTATTGACCTCCCTGATGATGAAGGAGATCCCGAGAGGCCTTTGACGAGGAAGAACAGGCGAGCTCCTGCAAGCGGGGCGCTACAGACGACGCCGAGGGCGGAACCAGTTGTTCAGGACACTGGCGACGTCAATCGGGGTCATGTTACCTTCGCTGAGCTGCTGTCGAGTGCTTTGCCTTCTTCATCAACTGCTCAAGCCCCTGTCGACCCGCCTTCAATTTTTGCGACCCATCGTGTCCCGGAGGACGAGGTGAATGCTGAAGAGTCTTTCCGAAAATCTTTGCATCTGCACACCCACTGGGTGCGTCGATTGAATTCTTGGACTAGTGGGGGCACGCTGAGTGCACCCACTGGGTGTAGTCCCCGAGACTACGGTGGACTGCTGGTAGTCGACTGTAGTCTTAGTATTTTGTCGAATGTATAGTTTGTCTCTTCCACTCGATCTGGTCGAGTGGGATCAGAACTGGTGGGGGCACGCTGAGTGCACCCACTGGGTGTAGTCCCCGAGACTACGGTGGACTGCTGGCAGTCGACTGTAGTTTGAGTTCTTTCTCTCTTTTTTTGGACTCGACTTCGGCGGGCCTGTCGAGCAGGGTCAGAACCGGTGGGGGCACGCTAAGTGCACCCACTGGGTGTAGTCCCCGAGGCTATGGTGGACTGCTGGCAGTCGACCGTAGTCTTAGTATTTATTGCCTTTGTTGTTTTTCACTGTAAAATAACTTCTCCCCTTTGACTTCAGAAATCTTGCGATCTTGGAGCTCGCTTTGCTGACTTGGAGAAGCAGCAGATTCAACTGAACCTTGATCTGGAGCTGGCCAGGACAGAGCTGCAAAAGGCCAGAGACGGCGCCGCAGGTAAGACTATTTTGTCGACTGGTTAGTTTGAGGCTTGAGTACCCTTCTGCTATTTCCGAATCAATCATCATTTCTTTGCAGAAAAACTGAGAGAAGCTCTGGCGAAAAAGGATCAGGACTTGGCTGCTGCCCGTAAGGAGGCTGACGACAAGACCGCTCTGGCCGAACAGAAGCTGGCTTCGGTCGGCCAGTTAGAAGAAGAGAATACCAGGCTGAAGACTGCTCTGAATGAAGCCAATAGGGAGTGTACACGCTGGAAGAAGGATAACCTCAACCTGAATGAAAAGATGGAAGGCATTGCTCGCGGGAGGGACGATCTGGAGAGCTACTTGAGGAGCCTTGCCAAGAAGTTGTATATCAAGCTTGAAGGTGCACATTTAGTTCCGACTAATTTTTTTTGTGTCGACTCAGTGTATGAAAATTGACTTATCCTTAGATCGTGAATGCAGAGTTTTGCCAGAACTTTGAAGAGGAGACTGGGCGGATCGAACCAGGTTTGGATCCAATCAACTCTCCCGTGAAAGATGAAGCTGCCATGAATTTGCTCCGACTGGAATCTCGCATTGACGGTACCGTGGACTACTTGGCTCGACTGAAGGTCGCCATGTCACGGATCGACCCGGCACTTTGGCCAGAGGCTACGCTCCAAAATGATCTCGAGTCTCTGATGACTCGTCTTAACGGAATCCCTGACCGAGTGCAGGAGTGGAAAAAGTCTTCTGCTTGGTGCGGCGTTGATGTGGCTCTGTCTTTGGTTCGTGTCCACTGCACGGAGGTGCGACAAGACAAGCTGGCAGCAATCAAGGTCGCCAACACCCAGAAGCATGACTTCCGAACCTTTATGGAGACTTTCATCGCTGCAGCCACTCGGATAGCCGACGGCGTCGACCTGGATGAGTTCGTCGAGCCTGCCAGCCCTCCTCCCGCGGAGTGAACAAACTCTTATGTCCCACCTTAAATTTGCCTCGGAATGCTGAGTGGTTTTTGTAACCGTTAAACTTTTTCGGGTCGTATGCCCGAGTACCTCGATCCTTGATCCAGAACCTTTAGGATTTTATTTGAACTTGGTTTACCGTTGAATATCTTTATGAATCTCCTGCTGAGTGAACCCAACCTTTATTCGAGACAACTTTCTGTATTCGCAGCACAGCTCCGAAGGAGGGGGAAGTAGTCGACCCATGCCTTGTATTTGTGGCGAAGCTCCCCAGGGGCGGGCGGCGGTCGACCCACACCCTGTTACTGCAGAGTGGGACGGAGCGCACATTGTATTTGTGGCAAAGCTCTCCAGGAGAAGGGTGGGGGGCAGTCGACCCGTACTTCATTAATATAGAGTGGGATGAATCGCGCATTGTATTCGTGGCGAAGCTCTCTAGGAGAAGGTGGCAGTCGACCTGCCTCTCATCGTCCTTTAGGATTGAGATGTGTTTGGGAGAACTTAGGCGAGTACTGGACTATAGCTAAGCCCCCGAGTGGGAGGATTGCTCTCCACTCGGTATGGTTTTTTCAAACTTAGGCAAGTGCCTGACTGCAGCTAAGTCTCTAGGTGGGAGAACTTAGGCGAGTACTGGACTGCAGCTAAGCCCCCGAGTGGGAGGATTGCTCTCCACTCTATAGGGTTTTTTCAAACTTAGGCGAGTGCCTGACTGCAGCTAAGTCTCTAGGTGGGAGAACTTAGGCGAGTACTGGACTGCAGCTAAGCCCCCGAGTGGGAGGATTGCTCTCCACTCGGTAGGATTTTTCAAACTTAGGCGAGTGCCT
>NC_041388.1:607149862-607212862 GCF_002162155.2 Triticum dicoccoides | reverse complement strand
TGGGAGGATTGCTCTCCACTCGGTAGGATTTTTTTTTTCAAACTTAGGCGAGTGCCTGACTGCAGCTAAGTCTCTGAGTGGGAGAACTTAGGCAAGTACTGGACTGCAGCTAAGCCCCCGAGTGGGAGGATTGCTCTCCACTCGGTAGGATTTTTTCAAACTTAGGTGAAACGGATTCGCAGCTAAGCCCCCTGAGTGGGAGGCTGGCTCGCCACTTCGTAGGATTTTTTTCAAACTTAGGCGAAACGGATTCGCAGCTAAGCCCCCCGAGTGGGAGGCTGGCTCGCCACTCGGTAGGAAACTATTTTTACAAACTTAGGCGAAGAGGATTCACAGCTAAGCCACCCACTGGGGGATTTCTTACCCAAACAAAAAACAATAATAATCACTGGGAAAATTATAACGCTCTTGCCTTTGATAAATAAACTACATGAGTTTTTCTTATTACATCTCATCCGAGTGAGAATTTAGGTATAAAAGGGGCGGAGTAGCTCCGCATTCCAGGCTCGTGGCTCATCGATCTGGCGATCGACATTGTAAAGATGATACGCTCCATTGTGGAGGACTTTGGTGACGATGAAGGGGCCTTCCCAAGTAGGAGCGAGCTTGTGTGGTTTCTGTTGATCCACTCGGAGGACCAAATCTCCTTCTTGGAAGGCTCGACTCTTCACATTTCTAGCATGGAACCGACGTAAGTCTTGCTGATAAATGGTCGATCGGATCATAGCCATTTCTCTTTCTTCTTCCAGGAGGTTGACTGCGTCTTGCCGGGCTTGTTCTGCTTCATCTTCGGTGTAAAGCTCGACTCGGGGTGCATTGTGAAGTAGATCACTCGGCAGGACTGCTTCCGCTCCGTAAACCAGAAAGAACGGGTTTCTTCCAGTCGACCTATTCGGGGTGGTCCTCAATCCCCACAGAACTAACGGAAGCTCGTCGACCCATGCACCTGCTGCGTGCTTGAAATCACGCATTGGCCGAGGTTTTAGTCCTTTGAGAATCAGACCATTTTCCCTTTCTGCTTGCCCATTCGACTGGGGGTGGGCGACCGATGCGTAGTCGACTCGTGTGCCTTGAGATGCGCAAAAAGCTCTGAACTTGTCTGAATCAAAGTTTGACCCATTGTCAGTGATGATGCTATGTGGGACCCCATATCTGAATGTTAACTCCCTGATGAAACTGATGGCAGTGCAAGCATCAAGATTCTTGATAGGCTTGGCTTCAATCCATTTGGTAAACTTGTCGACTGCCACAAGCACATGTGTGAAACCGCTCCTGCCTGATCTCAATGGACCAACCATATCCAACCCCCAAACAGCGAAGGGCCAGACGAGTGGAATGGTCTTCAGGGCTGATGCGGGTTTGTGCGACATGTTGGAGTAGAACTGGCACCCTTCACACTTGTCGACTATCTCTTTTGCCATTTCATTTGCTCTTGGCCAGCAAAACCCGCTCGATATGCTTTAGCCACAATGGTCCGAGAGGACGCTTGGTGACCATAGGTCCCCGAGTGGATCTCATCAAGGATTATCTGACCTTCTTCTGGTGTTATACACTTCCGACCGACTCCAGTCGCGCTTTCTCTATACAACTGTCCCTTTATGAATGTGAAGGCCTTGGATCGACGGACGATCTGTCGAGCCTCTTCCTTGTCATCCGGGAGTTCCTTCCTCAGGATATACGCGATGTACGGTATCGTCCAGTCGGGGGTGATTGCCAAGACTTCCATGATTAGGTCGACCACCGCTGGAGTTTCGACTTCAGTCGGATCCGTGGCACTCTTTGGCTGCGGGACTTCATCTGTAAAAGGATCTTCTTGGACTGACGGCGAGTGGATGTGTTCCAAAAACACATTGCTGGGGATGGCTTCTCTCTTGGAGCCTATCTTTGCCAAATCATCAGCTGCTTGATTTTTCAGTCGGGGGATGTGATGAAGCTCTAACACCTCGAATTTCTTCTCTAACTTTCTTACTGCATTACAATAACCGGTCATAGCTGGACTTCTGACGTCCCACTCCTTCATCACCTGATTAACCACCAAATCTGAGTCGCCATAGACCATGAGGTGACGGACGCCGAGTGAAATGGCCATGCGCAACCCATACAAAAGTGCTTCATATTCTGCTTCATTATTGGAGGAATCGAAGTGAATCTGGAGAACATATCTGAGCTTATCTCCTCGGGGGGAAACCAATACTCCGAGTGAACTTGAGTCGGAAGTTGCTATTCAATCCACTCGGAGACGAAATCTGCAATTGCTTGGGACTTGATAGCTTTCTTTGCCTCAAACTTGATATCTAGGGGAAGGAGTTCAATCGCCCATTTGGCCACTCGACCAGTTGCATCTCTGTTGTGCAAGATCTCTGACAACGGAGCGTCGCTGACAACTGTAATGGAATGATCAGAGAAGTAGTGGACAACTTTCTTTGTAGTCATGTAAATCCCATATACGAGCTTCTGATAATGAGGGTATCTTTGCTTCGATGGGGTCAAGACTTCAGAAATATAATATACTGGGCGCTGAACTTTGAAGGCCTTTCCTTCTTCTTCCCGCTCGACCGTAAGTACTGTACTGACAACTTGTCCTATGGCTGCAATGTAAAGCAGTAAAGGCTCCTTGCTGATTGGGGCAGCAAGCACCGACTGGGTGGAGAGCAGAGCTTTGAGCTCTGCAAATGCTGCATCTGCTTCCGGAGTCCACTCGAACTTGTCAGACTTCTTCATAAGTTGGTAAAGAGGCAATGCCTTTTCACCAAGACGAGAGATGAATCGACTCAAAGCGGCCAAGCAACCTGTAAGCTTCTGGACGTCATGCACACGCACAAGACGCTTCATCTGGAGTATAGTACCAATTTTTTCAGGATTGGCGTCGATTCCCCGTTCGGAAACGAGAAAACCGAGTAGCTTTCCGCCTGGAACTCCGAATGTGCACTTTGATGGATTGAGCTTGATATCATACCTCCTGAGGTTGGCAAAGGTTTCAGCAAGGTCAGTCAGTAGGTCGGAACCCTTCTGTGACTTAACCACAATATCATCCATGTATGCCTCCACATTCCGAGTGATTTGGGTGAGTAAACACTTCTGAATCATCCTCATGAACGTGGCTCCGGCATTCTTGAGGCCAAATGGCATGGTAACATAGCAGAAGCAGCCGAATGGGGTGATGAAAGCTGTTTTAATCTCATCAGGTCCATACAGACGGATCTGATGGTACCCGAAATAGGCGTCTAGAAAATACAGTCGCTCACATCCCGCAGTCGAGTCGACTATCTGGTCGATGCGGGGAGAGGAAAATGATCTTTCGGGCAGGCCCAATTGATATATTTAAAGTCAATGCACATGTGAAGTGACTTGTCCTTCTTGGGAACCATGACAACATTGGCAAGCCACTCGGAGTGGTAGATTTCTCGGATAAACTCCGCCGCTAAAAGCCGAGCTACCTCTTTGCCAATAGCCTTTCTCTTCTGGGCGGCGGACCGTCGGAGATGTTCCTTGACAGGTTTTACTTTTGAGTCGACTCTTAGGCGGTGCTCAGCCAGCTCCCTGGGAACACCCGGCATGTCAGAGGGCTTCCATGTGAAGATGTCCCAGTTCTCATGGAGGAACTGGATGAGCGCTTCTTCCTATTTGGAGTCGAGCGTCGTTGAGACGTGAGTCGGAGCAGCATTGGGATCGGTCGGGTGAATCTGAACTGGCTTCGTTTCACCGGACGACTGAAAAGCTGATTCTGAAGCAGGCTTCTTGGCTCGTAGTAACTCACTCGGATCAGCAGTCTTCTGGTACTCTTGCAGCTCGACCACTGCCATCTGAGCATCAGCAATCTTTGAGCCTTTCTGAAAACACTCTTCTGCTTTCTTCCGATTGCCTATAATGGTGATCACACCTTTGGGACCAGGCATCTTCAATTTGAGATACACATAACACGGTCGGGCCATGAAGCGTGCATAAGCCGGCCTGCCCAAAATAGCGTGATAGGCACTCTGGAAGTCTACAACTTCAAATGTCAACTTCTCTTTTCGGTAATTCTTGGAATCACCAAAAACCACATCAAGGGCAATCTGGCCGAGTGATTCAGCCTTCTTCCCAGGAATGACTCCATGGAAACTCATGTTGCTGGCGCTGAGTCTGGACATCGGAATGCCTATCCCTTTCAATGTCTCTGCATACAATATGTTCAAACCACTGCCACCATCCATTAGGACTTTGGTCAGTCGAGTGCCTTCAACCACTGGGTCGACCACCAGAGCTTGCCTCCCAGGGGTGGCAATATGCGTTGGGTGATCGGACTGGTCGAACGTGATGGCAGTCTGGGACCATTTCAGATAACTTGGTGTCGCCGGAGCAACCATATTCACCTCTCGATTGATGACTTTCAGTCGACTTTTGCTCTCAACATTAGCAAAAATCACCAAGGTGGAATTGACTTGAGGGTATCCGTCGTCACTGTCCTCTTTGTCCTCGACTTTGTCCAACTCCTTTTCCTTACCCTTGGGTTGCTTACCCTGGAACTGTTGGATCAAGAGTCGACACTGTCGAGTGGTATGTTTCAGGTAAATGAAATTACCCTCTTCATCTTTCTTCGTGTGGACGAGACATGGCAAGTTCAACACATCATTTCCGTCCTGGTCTTTAACCTTTTTGGGGTTCCAAGGCCCTTTAGGTTTCCCTTTAAACTTTCCCTGAGTTACGGCCAAGGCTTCCCCGGGAGCAGCTGGCTCAGCTTTCCGCTTCTATTTTCGATTGGAATTCCCTCCGGTTTCTTGGGCGAGTGACTTCAGCTTGCCGCTCCGGAGTCGATCCTCATCTTCACCATTAGCGTACTTGGTGGCAATCTCCATCATCCGATTCAGGGACATCTCTCCGGTTCGACCGAATTTCAAGCTCAGTTCTCTGTACTTGACGCCCTCCTTGAAAGCACAAACCGCTTGGTGGTCAGGCACATTCTCCACCGAGTGATGTAACGTGATCCACCTCTAGATGTAATCCCTCAAAGTTTCATTTGGTTTCTGTACACAAGACCGCAGTTCCGTCAGCCCTGCCAGTCGCTTACACGTGCCTTTGAATGTGGTGACGAACACTCGAGAGAGATCCTCCCAAGTGTAAATGCTGCTAGGCGCCAACTGGTTCAGCCACGCTCTGGCCGAGCCCTCTAACATGAGAGGCAGGTGCTTCATGGCCACTTCATCATTGCCGCCGCCGATCTGGACGGCCACTCGGTAATCTTCAAGCCGAGTATCGGGCTTGGACTCGCCAGTGAACTTACTGACTCCAGTCACCAACCTGAAGTTGGGAGGAATCACAGCGGCCCTGATGGCTCGACTAAAGCACTCTGGCCCCGATACATGCACTCTGTTGTTGGTAGGGGCATCTCTGTCGTGACCTTCTCGGTGAGCCCTGTTCCGGTCGACCAAACCTTGGACGAGAATGGATCTTGCGTCAAAGCCTGGCCCTCTGGGGTCGACTGAAACCCTTCGCCCACCACTATGAGTGCGCCTGTCATCCTGCTGGCGAGGCACATACGACCCGCTCCTCGGGGGAGGCGTGGGCACTCGACGCCGACCGTCACGACCGACTCGGTGTTCATACTGTTCATGGTTCCCATACTGGTCACACCGGTCCCCACGTCCCTCATGCTTCAGGGGCGATCTCGGGCTGTGAGCTGACTGGACTGTGTTTGTGGCAACGGATCTGCTGTGAATCCTGTTCCGCGACTGAGAAACAGCGGAATTCTGATCTCCTACTGCCCGGAGCAACGCTCTGATCTGCAACAAGCCTCTGCCAGCCTCCGACTGGGAAGGCTGAATCGACTCCGCTATGCGGGCTGCAGCTGCTAAATTCTGAATCGGAGTTCGATATACCTGCGGGGGCGGGAAAAGCTGACGTCGACTGGATTCGGGAACCCGTTGTCGCGCCCGCTCGTTGAGTGCTCACTGGAGGTTTTCCAGTCGAGCACGCTCGGCCAAATTTGCCAGGCGCGCGTCCTCCAAGGCGCGAGCCTCGGGGGTTTCTCCAATGATAGGAGTGTGCAGTGCATCCATGTTCCGGCGGCGAAGTTCTTCCCTCTGCAGCGACGTGAGAGGCTCGGGAAGATATTCCTCATGGGGACGCGACGGGTCGCCTCCGCCCGTGCCTCCGTCGGTGCGGGGAAAACCGAGAGGACTGGGTGGTCCATCGGCCATCAGAACCTCCGCCGCCGAATCGCTGCTGCCGCACTCGGATGCGGTCTCTGCGGAGCCAGTCGACAGATCGAACAGGCCGTAGAGGGATTCGTCGGGCTTGATCGCCGCGACTTGAGGGATGGCCGACTGACGGGCCACCGCGTGTCTCACCCACCGCTGAAGTCTCGACCGACCGGAGCGCTTGCGCCGATGGGAAACGGGGAGGGAGGACAGCACAGGAGCCGACTGGTAAGGGGTCAACGGTTGTCGCATGAGAACGCCGCGGACGCACGCGTGAAAGTGCGTTGCCCCGCGGGCAGGGAGTGCGTCCACGTCGAGCGGAGCCTCCTGAAGCCAGGCGGAGTCGTCGGCGATGAACGTGAGCGCGCCGAGATGGATCTCGCGGCCCTCCACCAAAACTCCGTCGAAAACCATGATGATTCGGGTCGGAAAAGATCGCAACTCCTCCAACAAAACGCTAAAACACCGGCCCCACGGTGGGCGCCAACTGTCGTGGTTCTAAGCCTGACAGTGATGTAGGGGGGTACGTATGGAGAGGCAGGATCTTAGCTGTGGAGAAGTTGTAAGCACGCAAGGTTTACGAGTTCAGGCCCTTCTCGGAGGAAGTAATAGCCCTACGTCTCGGAGCCCGGAGGCGGTCGACTGAATTATGCGTGTATGAGTTACAGAGGTGCGAACCCTTGTCTCGGAGGGGGGGGGGGTGGCTTATATAGAGTGCGCCAGGCCCCCGGCCAGCCCACGTTACCAAGGGTTCTATGTTCATTAAGGCGAGGCGTTACTGGTAACGCTAGTAATAAAGTGCTATGATGACCATAAAAAGCTATTTAATGACCGACCGTTAGCGTGCGGAGTGACTTTAGGTCTCCTGGCCGTCGAGTGGTTGGATCTTGGTCAAGTGATTGCTTCTTGGTCGAGTGTTTTCGAGTCTGTCGAGTGTCTTCGAGTCTGTCGAGTGGAACACCTTCAAGTCGATTGAAAGGTGATTTCTTCTAGAGATGTCCTCGGGTAGGGTAGGTAGGATAGGTCCATGACCCTACCCTAGGTACATAGCTTCATCACCTGGCATAGGCGGCGGCCTACAGCGCGCCAGAAAATCAGTCCATGTCCCCCAAAAACAACCCATATGCATGATACATACAAGACTATTTTTTCAAAAGTATGCTTGTATTCAAATCATGACATAATATATGAAGGTCTTAATCTGAACAAGCACATCCTAAGACATGCAGAAAAGATCAAAATAACAAAGAGCACCCTAAAACAACCAGCAAAACGCGATGACCTCCGTAGCTATGTGTCATCATCCCTTAACCTTGCGAGGAGTCCCCTGCAACACAATAATCTGCAACCAGACCCAAGCAGATCATCATATTCAACCACGACATAATCATCGCCATGCTGCTCCCCTACCTCTTCACCCCCGCGCCGAAAAAGACAAGGACACACATGTGTATCCAACACACCTGCATTAACCTTCGCCATCTGTGGCTTTGAGTACTGCTATATGTGCCCCTTTTAGATGGTAGAGAACTAGGATCCGGTTCCAGGACAGTGGTCAGGCCAACCGCCCGGGCAAAGCAGGACATCCCTGTTGGGGAACGTAGTAATTTCAAAAAATTTCCTACGCACACGCAAGATCATGGTGATGCATAGCAACGAGAGGGGAGAGTGTGATCTACGTACCCTTGTAGACCGACAGCGGAAGCGTTATGACAACGCGGTTAATGTAGTCGTACGTCTTCACGGCCCGACCGATCAAGCACCGAAACTACGGCACCTCCGAGTTCTAGCACACGTTCAGCTCGATGACGATCCCCGAACTCCGATCCAGCAAAGTGTCGGGGAAGAGTTCCGTCAGCACGACGGCGTGGTGACGATCTTGATGTTCTAGCGTTGCAGGGCTTCGCCTAAGCACCGCTACAATATTATCGAGGATTATGGTGGAGGGGGGCACCACACACGGCTAAGAGAACGATCATGAAGATCAACTTGTGTGTCTAGAGGTGCCCCCTGCCCCCGTATATAAAGGAGCAAGGGGGAGGAGGCCGGCCCTAGGAGGGGCGCGCCAGGGAGTAGGATTCCTACTCCTAGTTGGAGTAGGTTTCCTCCTTTCCTAGTCCAACTAGGAGAAGGGGGGAAAGGGGGGAAGAGGGGAAGGAAGGGAGAGAGGGGCCGCGCCCCAAACCCCTTGTCCAATTCGGACTGGGCTTGGGAGGGGCGCGCGCCACCTCCTGGTCCTTTCCACTAAGGCCCATTAAGGCCCATTGCTTCTTCCTCGTATTCCCGTAACTCCCTGATACCTTCGAAAATACCCGAATCACTCGGAACCTTTCCGATGTCTGAATATAGTCGTCCAATATATCAATCTTTATGTCTCGACCATTTCGAGACTCCTCGTCATGTCTCTGATCTCATCCGGGACTCCGAACTCCTTCGGTACATCAAAACTCATAAACTCATAATATAACTGTCATCGAAACCTTAAGCGTGCGGACCCTACGGGTTCGAGAACAATGTAGACATGACCGAGACACGTCTCCGGTCAATAACCAATAGCGGAACCTGGATGCTCATATTGGCTCCTACATATTCTACGAAGATCTTTATCGGTCAGACCGCATAACCACATACGTTGTTCCCTTTGTCATCGGTATGTTACTTTCCCGAGATTCGATCGTCGGTATCTCAATACCTAGTTCAATCTCGTTACCGGCAAGTCTCTTTACTCGTTTCGTAATACATCATCTCGCAACTAACTCATTAGTTGCAATGCTTGCAAGGCTTATGTGATGTGCATTACCGAGAGGGCCCAGAGATAACTCTCTGACAAACGGAGTGACAAATCCTAATCTCGAAATACGCCAACCCAACATGTACCTTTGGAGACACCTGTAGAGCTCCTTTATAATCACCCAGTTACGTTGTGACGTTTGGTAGCACACAAAGTGTTCCTCCGGCAAACGGGAGTTGCATAATCTCATAGTCATAGGAACATGTATAAGTCATGAAGAAAGCAATAGCAACATACTAAACGATCGGGTGCTAAGCTAATGGAATTGGTCATGTCAATCACATCATTCTTCTAATGATGTGATCCCATTAATCAAATAACAACTCTTTTGTTCATGGTTAGGAAACATATCTTCGATTAACGAGCTAGTCAAGTAGAGGCATACTAGTGACATTCTGTTTGTCTATGTATTCACACATGTATTATGTTTCCGGTTAATACAATTCTAGCATGAATAATAAACATTTATCATGATATAAGGAAATAAATAATAACTTTATTATTACCTCTAGGGCATATTTCCTTCAATCTCCCACTTGCACTAGAGTCAATAATCTAGTTCACATCGCCATGTGATTCAACACTAATAGTTCACATCACCATGTGATTAACACCCATAGTTCACATTGTCATGTGACCTATACCCAAAGGATTTACTAGAGTCAGTAATGTAGTTCACATCGTTTATGTGATTAACACCCAAAGAGTACTAAGGTGTGATCATGTTTTGCTTGTGAGATAATTTTAGTCAACGGGTCTGTCACATACAGATCCATAAGTATTTTGCGAATTCTATGTCTACAATGCTCTGCACGGAGCTACTCTAGCTAATTGCTCCCACTTTCAATATGTATCTACATCGAGACTTAGAGTCATCCAGATCTGTGTCAAAACTTGCATCGACGTAACTTTTTACGACGGACCTTTTTGTCACCTCCATAATTGAGAAATATTTCCTTATTCCCCTAAGGATAATTTTGACCGCTGTCCAGTGATCTACTCTTAGATCACTATTGTACTCCCTTGCTTAACACAGTATAGGGTATACAATAGATCTGGTACACAGCATGGCATACTTTATAGAACCTATGGCTGAGGCATAGGGAATGACTCTCATTCTCTTTCTATCTTCTGCCGTGGTCGGGCTTTGAGTCTTACTCAATTTCACACCTTGTAACACAGCCAAGAACTCTTTCTTTGACCGTTCCAATTTTTGAACTACTTCAAAATATTGTCAAGGTATGTACTCATTGAAAAAAAAACTTATCAAGCGTCTTGATCTATCTCTATAGATCTTGATGCTTAATATGTAAGCAGCTTCACTGAGGTCTTTCTTTGAAAAACTTCTTTCAAAATACTCCTTTATGCTTTGCAGAATAATTCTACATTATTTCCGATCAACAATATGTCATTCACATATACTTATCAGAAATGTTGTAGTGCTCCCACTCACTTTCTTGTAAATACAGGCTTCACCGCAAGTCTGCATAAACTATATGCTTTGATCATCTCATCAAAGCGCATATTCCAACTCCGAGATGCTTGCACCAGTCCATAGATGGATCGCTGGAGCTTGCACATTTTGTTAGCACCTTTAGGATTGACAAAACCTTCTGGTTGTATCATATACAACTCTTCTTTAATAAATCCATTAAGGAATGCAGTTTTGTTTATCCATTTGCCGGATTTCATAAAATGCGGCAATTGCTAACATGATTTGGACAGACTTAAGCATAGATACAAGTGAGAAAACTCTCATCATAGTCAACACCTTGAACTTGTCAAAAACCTTTTGCGACAATTCTAGCTTTGTAGATAGTAACACTACTATCAGCGTCCGTCTTCCTCTTGAAGATCAATTTAATCTCAATGGCTCGCCGATCATTGGGCAAGTTAATCAAAGTCCATACTTTGTTCTCATACATGGATCTCATCTCAGATTTCATGGCCTCAAGCCATTTCACGGAATTTGGGCTCATCATCGCTTCCTCATAGTTCGTAGGCTCGTCATGGTCAAGTAACATGACCTCCAGAACTGGATTACCGTACCACTCTGGTGCGCATCTCACTCTGGTTTTACCTACGAGGTCCGGTAGTAACTTGATCTGAAGTTACATGATCATCATCATTAGCTTCCTCACTAATCGGTCTAGTAGTCACAGGAACAGATTTCTGTGATGAACTACTTTCCAATAAGGGAGCAGGTACAGTTACCTCATCAAGTTCTACTTTCCTCCCACTCACTTCTTTCGAGAGAAATTCCTTCTTTAGAAAGGATCCATTCAAAGCAATGAATATCTTGCCTTTGGATTTGTGATAGAAGGTGTACCCAACATTTTCTTTTGGGTATCCTATGAAGACGCACTTCTCCGATTTGGGTTTGAGCTTATCAGGTTGAAACTTTTTCACATAAGCATTGCAACCTCAAACTTTAAGAAACGACAACTTTAGGTTTCTTGCCAAACCATAGTTCATACGGTGTCGTTTCAACGGATTTAGATGGTGCCCTATTTAACGTGAATGCAGCTGTCTCTAATGCATAACCCCAAAACGATAGTGGTAGATCGGTAAGAGATATCATAGATCGCACCATATCTAATAAAGTACGGTTATGACGTTTAGACACACCATTACATTGTGGTGTTCCAGGTGGTGTGAGTAGTGAAACTATTTCACATTGTTTTTAACTGAAGGCCAAACTCGTAACTCAAATACTCTTCTCTACGATGAGATCATGGAACTTTATTTTCCTGTTACGATGATTTTTCACTTCACTCTGAAATTCTTTGAACTTTTCAAATGTTTCAGACTTATGTTTCATCAAGTAGATATACTCATATCTGCTCAAATCATCTGTGAAGATCAGAAAATAATGATACCTGTCGCAAGCCTCAATATTCATCGGACCACATACATCAGTATGTATGATTTCCAACAAATCTGTTGCTCGCTCCATTGTTCCGAAGAACAGAGTCTTAGTCATCTTGCCCATGAGGCATGGTTTGCAAGCATCAACTGATTCATAATCAAGTGATTCCAAAAGCCCATCAGCATGGAGTTTCTTCATGCGCTTTACACCAATATGACCTAAACGGCAGTGCCACAAATAAGTTGCACTATCATTATTAACTTTGCATCTTTTGGTTTCAATATTATGATTATGTGTATCACTACGATCGAGATCCAACGAACTATTTTCATTGGGTGTGTAACCATATAAGGTTTTATTCATGTAAACAGAACAACAATTTATTCTCTTACTTAAATGAATAACCGTATTGCAATAAACATGATCAAATCATATTCATGCTCAACGCAAACACCAAATAACACTTATGTAGTTTCAACACTAATCCCGAAAGTATAGGGAGTGTGCGATGATGATCATATCAATCTTGGAACTACTTCCAACACACATCGTCACCTCACCCTTTAGTAGTTTCTGTTTATTCTGCAACTCCCGTTTTGAGTTACTACTCTTAGCAACTGAACCAGTATCAAATGATGAGGGGTTGCTATAAACACTAGTAAAGTACACATCAATAACATGTATATCAAATATACTTATGTTCACTTTGCCATCCTTCTTGTCCGCCAATCACTTGGGGTAGTTCCACTTCCAGTGACCAGTCCCTTTGCAGTAGAAGCACTTAGTCTCAGGCTTAGGACCAGACTTGGGCTTCTTCACTTGAGCAGCAACTTGCTTGGTGTTCTTCTTGAAGTTCCCCTTCTTCCCTCTGCCCTTTTCTTGAAACTAGTGGTCTTGTCTACCATCAACACTTGATGTTTTTCTCGATTTCTACCTTCGTCAATTTCAGCATCACGAAGAGCTTGGGAGTTGTTTCCGTTATCCCTTGCATATTATAGTTCATCATGAAGTTCTACTAACTTGGTGATGGTGACTAGAGAATTCTGTCAATCACTATCTTATCTGGAAGATTAACTCCCACTTGATTCAAGCGATTGTAGTACCTAGACAATCTGAGCACATGCTCACTAGTTGAGCGATTCTCCTCCATCTTATAGCTATAGAACTTGTTCGAGATTTCATATCTCTCAACTCGGGTATTTTCTTGAAATTTTAACTTCAACTCCTGGAACATCTCATATGGTCCATGACGTTCAAAACGTATTTGAAGTCCCGATTCTAATCCGTTAAGCATGGTGCACTAAACTATCAAGTAGTCATCATATTGAGCTAGCCAAACGTTCATAATGTCTGCATCTGCTCCTACAATAGGTCTCTCACCTAGCGGTGCATCAAGAACATAATTCTTCTGTGCAGCAATGAGGATAAACCTCAGATCACGGATCCAATCCGCATCATTGCTACTAACATTTTTCAACACGATTTTCTCTAGGAACATATCCAAATAAACACAGGGAAGCAACAACGCGAGCTATTGATCTACAACATAATTTGCAAAATACTACCAGGACTAAGTTCATGATAAATTTAAAGTTCAATTAATTATATTACTTAAGAATTCCCACTTAGAAAGACATCCCTCTAATCTTCTTAGTGATCACGTGATCCAAATCAACTAAACCATGTCCGATCATCACGTGAGATGGAGTAGTTTCAATGGTGAACATCACTATGTTGATGATATCTACTATATGATTCACGCTCGACCTTTCGGTCTCCGTGTTCCGAGGCCATATCTGTATATGCTTGGCTCATCAAGTATAACCTGAGTATTCCGCGTGTGCAACTGTTTTGCACCCGTTGTATTTGAACGTAGAGCCTATCACACCCGATCATCACGTGGTGTCTCAGCACGAAGAACTTTCGCAACGGTGCATACTCAGGGAGAACACTTCTTGATAATTAGTGAGAGATCATCTTAAAATGCTACCGTCAAACTAAGCAAAATAAGATGTATAAAAAGATAAACATCATATGCAATCAAAATATGTGACATGATATGGCCATCATCATCTTGCGCCTTTGATCTACATCTCTATCGTCACCGGCATGACACCATGATCTCCATCATCTTGATCTATATCAATGTGTCGTCACATGGTTGTCTCACCAACAATTGCTCTTGCAACTATTGCTATCGCATAGCGATAAAGTAAAGCAATTATTTGGCGCTTGCATCTTATGCAATAGAGAGATAACCATAAGGCTTTTGCCAGTTGCCGATAACTTCAACAAAACATGATCATCTCATACAACAACTTATATCTCATCACGTCTTGACCATATCACATCACAACATGCCCTGCAAAAACAAGTTAGACGTCCTCTACTTTGTTGTTGTAAGTTTTACGTGGCTGCTACGGGCTTAAGCAAGAACCAATCTTACCTACGCATCAAAAACCACAACGATAGTTTGTCAAGTTGGTGTTGTTTTAACCTTCGCAAGGACTGGGCGTAGCCACACTCGGTTCAACTAAAGTTGGAGAAACTGACATCCGCCAGCCACCTGTGTGCAAAGCACGTCGGTAGAACCAGTCTCGCATAAGCGTACGCGTAATGTCGGTCCGGACCGCTTCATCCAACAATACCGCCGAACCAAAGTATGACATGCTGGTAAGCAGTATGACTTATATCGCCCACAACTCACTTGTGTTCTACTTGTGCATAACATCAACACATAAAACCTGGCTCTGATACCACTGTTGGGGAACGTAGTAATTTCAAAAAAAATTCTATGCACACGCAAGATCATGGTGATGCATAGCAATCAGAGGGGACAGTGTGATCTACGTACCCTTGTAGAGCAACAGCGGAAGCGTTATGACAACGCGGTTAATGTAGTCGTACGTCTTCACGGCCCGACCGATCAAGCACCGAAACTACGGCACCTCCGAGTTCTAGCACACGTTCAGCTCGATGACGATTCCCGGACTCCGATTCAGCAAAGTGTCGGGGAAGAGTTCCGTCAGCACGACGGAGTGGTGACGATCTTGATGTTCTACCGTTGCAGGGCTTCGCCTAAGCACCGCTACAATATTATCAAGGATTATGATGGAGGGGGGCACCGCACACGGCTAAGAGAACGATCACGAAGATCAACTTGTGTGTCTAGAGGTGCCCCCTGCCCCCGTATATAAAGGAGCAAGGGGGAGGAGGCCGGCCCTAGGAGGGCCGCGCCAGGGAGTAGGATTCATACTCCTAGTTGGAGTAGGTTTCCTCCTTTCCTAGTCCAACTAGGAGAAGAGGGGAAACGGGGGAAGAGGGGAAGGAAGGGAGAGAGGGGTCGCGCCCCAAACCCCTTGTCCAATTCGGACTGGGCTTGGGAGGGGCGCGCGCCACCTCCAGGTCCTTTCCACTAAGGCCCATTAAGGCCCATTGCTTCTTCCTCGTATTCCCGTAACTCTCCGGTACCTTCGAAAATACCCGAATCACTTGGAACCTTTCCGATCTCCGAATATAGTCGTCCAATATATCGATCTTTACGTCTCGACCATTTCGAGACTCCTCGTCATGTCCCCGATCTCATCCGGGACTCCAAACTCCTTCGGTACATCAAAACTCATAAACTCATAATATAACTGTCATCGAAACCTTAAGCGTGCGGACCCTACGGGTTCGAGAACAATGTAGACATGACCGAGACACGTCTCCGGTCAATAACCAATAGCGGAAACTGGATGCTCATATTGGCTCCTACATATTCTACGAAGATCTTTATCGGTCAGACCGCATAACAACATACGTTGTTCCCTTTGTCATCAGTATGTTACTTGCCCGAGATTCGATCGTGGGTATCTCAATACCTAGTTCAATCTCGTTACCGGCAAGTCTCTTTACTCGTTTCGTAATACATCATCTCGCAACTAACTCATTAGTTGCAATGCTTGCAAGGCTTATGTGATGTGCATTATCGAGAGGGCCCAGAGATACCTCTTCGACAAACGGAGTGACAAATCCTAATCTCGAAATACGCCAACCCAACATGTACCTTTGGAGACACCTGTAGAGCTCCTTTATAATCACCCAGTTACGTTGTGATGTTTGGTAGCACACAAAGTGTTCCTCCGGCAAATGGGAGTTGCATAATCTCATAGTCATAGGAACATGTATAAGTCATGAAGAAAGCAATAGCAACATACTAAACGATTGGGTGCTAAGCTAATGGAATGGGTCATGTCAATCACATCATTCTTCTAATGATGTGATCCCGTTAATCAAATAACAACTCTTTTGTTCATGGTTAGGAAACATATCTTCGATAAACGAGCTAGTCAAGTATAGGCATACTAGTGACATTCTGTTTGTCTATGTATTCAAACATGTATTACGTTTCCAGTTAATACAATTCTAGCATAAATAATAAATATTTATCATGATATAAGGAAATAAATAATAACTTTATTATTGCCTTTAGGGCATATTTCCTTCAATCCCTCCAACAACAGCACAAAGAAAAAGGAAGAACAACAACAAAAAACGATATAGACGAGGAAGAAGAATCTTCATCTTCACACAACCACCACCCATCTGAGGACCAAACCAGCCAGTGCCGTTCGACCTCCAGACATAATAACCCGTGACGTCAACGAGATACAGGGATGACCCACCCCTGCTTGCTCCTAGACGAAGACTAGAGTCCCGTCTGACCGCAAACGAAGCCCAGAGAAACTTATTCAGACGCGCCGCCAACGCAACGGCCTCGGCAGCGACTCCCATAACCCTAACCCTATTGAAAACACACCGGACACACAGGTCCAAGATTCTCGTCTTCCTCCTGCTGCCGGAGCGGCTGGCGGAGGGAGAGGGAACCAGCGGTGACGCCGGCGGGGACCCGCTGCTCGCCTTGAGATCGCCTTGCTAACCACCCCGGCTCGAAGCGTGGTACGTGAGGTTTTCTCATTTTTATTTTCCACAACCGCTCAATTCAAGTTGAAACAGGATTATCGTATACTAGTTCCCCTCGATTCCATCGAGCCGCCGATTGCTGAGAGTACCACGATCTCACGCACCTAGCTAGGGCTACATACACCTTCCTAGTCAGGAAGAAGCCTACGAGTACGATGTCGACCAAAAGACGCCGACGTGTTCTCGCGTGCCGCGGCGGCGCGACGGAGCCGCCGCCGGCCTCAGAGCCCCTGTTGGCCGATCTCCTGCTCGAGATCTTCGCCCGCTCTGACGTTGCAACCGTCATCCGCTGCGCGGCGACCTGCAGGATCCTCCGCCGCGGGATCCTCGAGCCGGCCTTCCGCCGCCGCCGCCTCGCGCTCCAAGCAGCAGCGCCCGGCGGTGGCGTCGACCCTGCCCTCCTCCTCGGAGTCTCCTACCAGGAATACGACAGGACCAGCGAGAAGACCACCCGTCGCGTCATCCATACGCCAGCGCCAACCCAGCCCCGCGCCCGCCTCGACGACGACAGCCTTGACGTCCAGATCCAGCCACACTGTTTCGAACTGCAACCCGTGGCGGCCCGCGATGGCCTGCTCCTCCTCTCTCTGATGCCCCTAGAGATGTCCGCACGTTCCCTCCACGTCTTCCAGCGCCTGCGCGTGTGCGACACCATCACCGGCCACTTCACATCCCTCCCTCCCGTCGCCGTGCCCGCCGTTACCAATTTCCCGGACGTCTTCCTCAGCGTCGGCGACGGCGGCTCCTTCGAGCTGCTCGTCGCGGACAGAAGCATGCGATTCCAGATCTTCTTGTCCAATGACGGCAAATGGGGCGCCCTCCGCCAAGCCTCCGCCCCCAAGATCAATATGGTGGGCGTGTCCCGTCCCGCTGTCATCGGCCGCACCGTCTATTATTCCTGCTGCATGCGTGTATCGGATCCGGACCGCTGGGATGAGATCGCCGCTCTAGACGTCGAAGCGGCAAAGGCGACCACGATGGAGCTCCCGCCAGGCTGCCGCACGAGAAAGAGGTTTTCTAAGCGACCTATGCACCTCCTCTTGGCCTCCGTGCATGGCCGTCTGAGCTTGTTCGTCACGGAGATCCCTGGGATAGCGATGTGGACGTTGCAGCCTGACTCGTCTGGCTCGGCGGCGACGTGGAGCCGACATCTAGTGATCCGCAATCAAGAGATCAAGAGGCAGACGGGGCTGGAGGAGAGCTACTGCCTCAGGAGCCCACGTTTTAGCTTCCACGGGTTCGGGGAAAGGAGCGGCTCCGTGATCATGTCACTGGACAAGCGTGGCCAGATCTTCCGGCTCGACATTGGAGCTATGGAGGACCAGGAAGCACCCGTTGTCAGAAGGCTCACTAGCCCGGGAAGTGTGTCGGTCCGACGATCGATCTACCGATTGTTCTTGCACGAGACAGATTTCATCTCTTTGCTGCAGGGCATGAAATCATTCTGAGCATGACTATATTGTGGAGTAACTGCTTTGTTCCTTCTTTTCTTTCTTATATGTAACTCATGTGTGTTTTAAACTTTTATTATTATTGCGTTTTAGATTGGGCACAAAAAGTAGCTCAATCCCCTCCATTCAATTCTTTATTGGACCAAGGTTTCTACCGAGAAACTTTGAGACGGTTCAGAAACAATTGGATACATTTGAATTTAAACATTGAGACAACAGTATGCCTATGCGTCAGCATACACACTGTAACTACTAAACCTGACGGCAACGGGGACGACTCACCTGAAGGCACTGCTTCTATTCCAACCGTTGTCGACAACTTGTCTACTGTTGAAGAGAAGGAAGAAGGCTGTCAAGGTCTACTCGGCCCAACACTCTACGCCGAGTGTTTACCTCTTTGCCGAGAGCCAAAACACGGGCACTGAGCAAAGCGACGTAAGCCGAGAGACTTATATACTCGGCAATAGATGCAGCACGACAAACACATGCATTTACACCGAGACAATATGTAAAACATACTCGGCAAAAACAAGAAACTCGGCAAACACTTTGTATGCCGAGAGCCAAACAATGAGCTCATGACAAAGAGGTGCCATGTGACAAGTCCGGCAGTGGTTAACGGCTCGCTTCAGTGCTTGTAGTCATCGCTATAGATGGTCTATAAATCTGGATGTAATTTTTATTATTTCTAATGTTCGTTGTACTGCCATGATTGAAGATGAATATATCGTCAGGTTCCCGGAAAAAAAAAGGTGTGCCCTGAACATTCCCTTAAGGCCCAATTATTTTGCAGGATTCTCCCAAAATCTGCCCCTCTCTAGCTTCTCCAAGAATCTTTGACCCCCTTTTGTTTTACAATCCTACCTAATTAGACCCTAACTAGATAGGATTGCAAAACAAATGGGGCTCAAAGACTCTGGGAGAATCTGGGTAGGGGTCAGATTCTAGGAGAATCTTGCAAAAGAATTGTGCCTAAATATAACATACAAGCTAAAATTGTGTAAAAAAAACATACAAGCTAAAGCAGAAAAGAGAATCCAAAAAAGATGTTCGTGGACCGAATTTACATAGCCCAAACCGGTGGCACGGGCCATTACTTCTTTATAAAAACAATCCTGGTCAGGAAGAAGGCATGGCCGTGGCCCAATCTGCCTTTCGGTCCATGTGTATTAGGACTTGGACAGAGCCCGTGCTGAGCGTTTCCCTGCCCACGCGAGCGGCATGACGGTGAACAAAGGCAACCCTATATCTCACCATCAGCAAGAGGGGAGGAACCCTCGCTGAAGGAAAGACCATAATGGCCCGGCCCAGGAGCACGGGAGGCCACAGCTTCATTTCTCTTTTTTTTAATGTTTTATGTTTTCATTTTCGTTTTTTTGCTTTATTTTTGTGCTTTTTATATACTTTAAAATATTCTAAATATATTTAAAAAAGACTCTACAAAACATATTTGAAAAATGTTGAACAAGTACTTGAAAAATGTTGAACAAATATTTGAAAATGTTGAGCAAGTTTTTGAAAATATTAATCAAGTATTCAGAAAAATGTTGAACATGTATAGAGAAATTGTTGATCAATGATCATGTACTTAAATATGATAAACTTTTATGATCATTTTTATAAAAGTTTTAATCAAGCATTGTAAAAAATGTTGAACAAGTATTTGAAAAATGTTAATCAGGTATTTGGGAAATCTTAATTGTCTATAGAAAAATTGTTGACCATGTATTAAAAATATTAATTAATCATTTTAAAAAGTTACATGTGCATATAAAAATGTCAACCATATCTTAAAAATGATAATCTTGCATTTCAAAGATGTTGAAAATGTGTATAGGAAAAATGTTGACCATGTATTAATGAAAAGGCTAATCTTGTATTTTGAAAATGTTAAATAGTAATTTGAAGATTGTTAATAAAGCATTTGAAAAATATTGAATATGTGTATAGAAAATATGTTGACCATGTATTCAACCATCACAAACTCAAATTTGAAAAGTGTAAAACGTGTATTTGAAAAATGTTCTTGACATATACGAAAACTATATAATGAAAAGTAAAAGAAAGAAACGAAATAAAAATAAAAATGCTAATATTGTACTTTTTTAAACAAGCATTTGAAAAATGTTGAAAGTGTGTATAGAAATGTTTTTGATGATGTATAAAAAAATGTTAAACTCATATTTAAAAGATGTTAAACGTGTGTTTGAAAAACGTTTTAGACGTATACGAAAAATGCAGAATGAAAACTAGAAGAAAGAAAAGAAAAAAACAATGAGAAGTGAAAAAGTAAGCAAAACAAAAAAGGAAACAAAAAAAACAAAAAACAGTAAAAATCAATAAAGAGGCAAAGAATAACAAAAGAAATTGACAAACAAGAAAGAAAAATGATGAAGGAAATGAGTAAGAAAAGGAAAACCGATAAAAACAATGAAAAAATACAAAGGAAAAACAAAAGGAAAACAGGAAAAAAGGGGGAGAAATAAGGAAAATACAAAAAGAAAAGAAAATTGGAAAAAAGAAAACAAAACCTGTAGAAAGCCAAATAAAAATGAAGAAAAAAAGGAAATAGAAAAAACTAGTGAAAGGATCGATATGGTTGACTAGAGGGGGTGGTGAATAGGCAACTTCCAATTTTTACTTTTCTTTACCAAATTAAACTTTGCATTAAAGTAGGTTGTCTAGATGTGCAACTAGGTGAGCAACCTATATGATGCAATAACAACAAGCATACAAGTAAGCAAGGGAAGAAACACTAAAGAGCTTGCCCAAGTAAAGGTAAGAGATAACCAAGAGTGGATCCGGTGAAGACGAGGATGTGTTACCAAAGTTCCTTCCTTTTGAAGGGAAGTACGTCTCCGTTGAAGCGGTGTGGAGGCACAATGCTCCCCAAGAAGCCACTAGGGCCACCGTATTCTCCTCACGCCCTCACACAATGCGAGATGCCGTGATTCCACTATTGGTGCCCTTGAAGGCGGCGACCGAACCTTTACAAACAAGGTTGGGGCAATCTCCACAACTTAATCGGAGGCTCCCAACAAGACCACGAAGTTTCACCACAATGGACTATGGCTCCATGGTGACCTCAACCGTCTAGGGTGCTCAAACACCCAAGAGTAACAAGATCCGCTAGGGATGAGTGGGGGTGTCGGTGTCAAAACCGGCGGATCTCGGGTAGGGGGTCCCGAACTGTGCGTCAAGGCCGGATGGTAACAGGAGACAAGGGACACGATGTTTTTACCCAGGTTCGGGCCCTCTCGATGGAGGTAATACCCTACTCCTGCTTGATTAATATTGATGATATGGGTAGTACAAGAGTAGATCTACCACGAGATCAAGGAGGCTAAACCCTAGAAGCTAGCCTATGGTATGATTGTTGTATATGGAGTTGATGTCCTACGGACTACAACCCTCCGGTTTATATTGACACTAGATAGGGTTAGGGTTACACAGAGTCGGTTACAATGGTAGGAGATCTTGAATATCCGCATCGCCAAGCTTGCCTTCCACGCCAAGGAAAGTCCCATCCGGACACGGGACGAAGTCTTCAATCTTGTATCTTCATAGTCCTGGAGTCCGGCTGAAGGTATAGTCCGGCTACCCGAACACCCCCTAATCCAGGACTCCCTCAGTAGCCCCTGAACCAGGCTTCAATGATGACGAGTCCGGCACGCAGATTGTCTTCGGCATTGCAAGGCGGGTTCCTCCTCCAAGTCCTTCATAGAAGATTGTAAATACCAAGAGTAGTGTCCGGCTCTGCAAAATAAGTTTCCACATATTGCCATAGAGAGAATAATATTAACACAAATCAAATCTGCTGACGTATTCCGCAGTGCGTCATCACACTACGGCCAAGTCCTTTACTCGAATCGTTTTTACTTTTCCACCTCAGCACGTTTTGCGAGGCGGTTTCCTTGGCACGTCTTGTCAAAGCAGAGATCGTGTACCCCTTCTACGGGATTCTCATCAATACAGACGTGGGTAACCCAACCGCGCCATTTATCACGGCGCTTGGGAGGCAAGCGAGTTTTACTAGGCTAGTGGGGACGCACAACCGCATCCGCCCATATAAGGAGATAAGGATCCACCTTTTTACCTACGCCTTCTTCCTCCTTTGCCTATCCATCTCCTGTGCGCTCGAGCTCCAGCGCCCAAGCCCGCACTTCCCACCTCAACCTTCTCCAGCAATGTCCGGAGCGGGAGGCAAGTGGATGGTCTCCTCCGCTACGGAGGGCCAAGTCAAGAAGCTAAGGAAGGCCGGATACCTGTCTAAGGACATCGCGCACCGGCTTCCCGAAAAGGGGCAGCTTCTCCCCACCCCGAGGCCCCATGAGAGGGTAGTATTTCTTCCCCACTTCCTCCGCGGACTGGGTTTTCCACTCCACCCATTTGTCCGGGGGCTCATGTTCTACTACGGCCTGGATTTCCACGATCTAGCCCCGAACTTCATCCTCAACATCTCGGCGTTTATTGTCGTGTGCGAGGCTTTCCTCCGCGTCTACCCTCATTTCGGCCTCTGGCCCAAGACCTTCAATGTCAAGCCCAAGGTGGTGCGCGGCAGCCAGGCGGAGTGCGGAGGCGCCATGGCGGGCAAGATGGCCAATGTCCTATGGTTCGAGGGCTCTTTTGTGGAGACCCTAAAGGGGTGGTAATCCGGGTGGTTTTACATCACCGAGCCACGCGATCCGAAATGGATCGCAACCCCCGAGTTCCGATCCGGACCCCCCACGCGGCTTATGTCCTAGAAAGAGACGGGCCTGTCATGGGGTGACGAAAAAGAGGTGACCGGATTGCAAACATGCATCCAGTCCCTGGTGAACAAGCCAATCCGGCTTGTTAATGTAATCCAGGTTATGCTCGTCCGCCGGATCCTCCCGTGCCAACAACGGGATTTTAATCTGTGGGAGTTCGACCCGGTGCAGAACCAAACCCTTAGCAGGCTCTTTGACACGACGTACGAAGATGCCTGGAAGGTGCTATTCAAGGGCGCCGAGGCTCCCGCATCCGCTTCCGAGGACCGCGGATACAGCTTGCAGCGTCACGCTAGCGAGGTAAGCTATCTTCACCTTTTACAGGATGTTAAGCTTTTTTCATAGTTTGACTCTATGTGGGATCTAAACTCCCTTACCTTTGACAGGCTTGGCGGGCGATATCCGGACCGATTAACTGTCCGGCTCCGCTGCCCGAAGACCCAGCCCCAGCTCTACTAGTGAAGCTGCTAGTTCCGGCGCCTTATGTGGTGCCGGAGAAGAAGGCCAAGAAGAAGAAGACCACGGGGACTCGAAAGAGTGCCCGTAACGTGGTGGTGTCGGACTCGTCATCCGACGAGTTCGAGACGCCCTCTTCCCGTGAAAACGAGGAGGAGGAAGAAGAAAACTCCCCCCCCCCAGCGGAGGGAGGAGAGAAGAGGAAGGCCGCCCCAACGGGGAAGGGGTCTAGGAAAAGGAAGACCCCTCCGCCGGACTACTCCCCCGACGCCGAAGAGGGCGAAGAGGAGTGGCCAAACAGGGCCAAGCGTCCGGCGAAATCGTAAGTTCGAATATCAGAGTAACTCATGATGTTCCTTTATTGCACAGCTTTCCCTAATGTCGAACGTAATTATGCAGCCCGCCCCGGGCCGAATTCAACGAATCGTCGGGCGACTCCCTGGACTCATCGGACGTGAACTCAGTTCCGCCCGCTGTCTCCCCCCGCACTGCAGACGATGCCGAAGTGGCATCGCGACAAGCTCCGGGGCAGGAGGAGGTGGTCCCGGAGGAGCCGCAAGGCAACCTCCCGGACTCCAGGAGTGAAGGGGCTAAGGCCCCCCAGGGCTCCAAGTCCGGCTTTGTGCCGGACACCGCGCGGGAATCTTCCACAGTTCCGGACCGCGGTAAGCGAACTCCTTCCAAGAGGAGCAAGCCTTCTGAGCCGGCGGCCTCCGTCCAACCGGAGGTGCCGGGCAATCTGCTGGAGGTGCTTGACGGTGCCTCCATCGACGAGGGGCACCGTACTATTATGAGTAGGTGATCCAGAAGGTTCGGTCCGCCAAGAGCGGACTGACTGAAGCTTGCGCTAGCCTTCTAACAGGCTTCGAGGTAAGTAAAAATATGTAAAAATATTACCGCATAGACAGTAGCCCCTGATGCTCTGTTTGGCATTCAGAAAGAAAAGCCAAATAGAGGATCTATTAAATATCGCAGGAGTCTAACAAAAAAGAGTCAATATGCGTATGCAGGCTTCGCTGCTATCCACCGCCGCACTGACTGCGGAGATGGGTGTCCTGAAGCAGGACCTCGAGCGGACCGAGCAAGAGCTCGGCCTTGCCAAGCGGTGGCTCGAGGAGAAAGAAGGTAAGAAATACCTTACAGAAAAAGTGCCTATAAAAAGGCGTGATTGAAAAAAAATAACAGGATTGTACTGCTTATTGTAGGGGCCACGACTGAGGTGGCGACCCTTAAGCAGGCGCTGTCTGAGGCCAAAAAGAAAACGGCCGCGGAGCGCACCGAGCGAGACAGACTCGGGGCTCAGGTCGGCGAGGTGCAGCAAGAGCTTCAGGCTCTCATGAAAAAACATGAGAGTTTGGAGCTTGAGTCAAAGGCGCAAGCATCCGAGCTCGCGACGGTCCTTGAGACTGCCAAGTCTGCCAAGGCCGAAGCCCAAAAGGCCCTCCAAGAGTTGGAGGAGATGAGGAAGATAGCAGCGGGTAAGGCATTCTTTATGCAAAGCAGAAATATAAAAGTAAACTACTTGTTACTTACCCGAATCCAGAGCTCTCCAGGGGCATTCGCAGATCTTCCCCGCAACGTATCCGACGCTGCCGCATTCTACCGAGCTGAAGAGGGCAGCTCGACGGAGAAGGTGTTCTAGTCTCAGTATTCTGAGGCCGGACACCATGTGCCTTTGAGCGACCAGCAGAAACAGCTGGTCGAGCTCCACAAGGCGGCCGAACAGGCCATGAAGGGCTTCATAGTTCGGCTGTGGCCCGGAGAGGCCATGCCTGGAGCTATTTCGGGCTGGTGCGGCGGCTGGTGGAGGCCTGTCCGAGGCTCGAGATCATCAAGCGCTCCGTCTGCATCGAAGGTGCCCGTCGGGCCCTTTCCCGTGCAAAGGTGCACTGGGGTAAGCTGGACGGTGAGAAGCTTGTGAAGGACGGGCCGCCGCCGGGGAAGGAGCATCGCAAGCCTGAGAACTACTACAAGGATGTTCTTGCAGGTGCCCGCCTTGTGGCGGATGAATGTACCAAGGATGTGATTTTTGAATGAACTCGCTCGTGCTTATCCTATGCGCTGAAAACTTGTTCATATGCGCTAAGCAATGCTTATTGAATTTAAAATATTACTTTCTGTGCGGCCGTTTATCAAAAAATTGAGAGATGGCCAGTCGTCGGCTTCTGCCCCCATGCCACTAGTGCTGGGGTGTTCAGGATAAACCTGAGCGCTCTTTTTCCCATAGTTGGGTCCTTCGAGGAAGGCACTCAGCACAACGAACCAGGCAATCGAACTATAATGCTTGAACACTCTCACTTAGCCATAGAACTCTATAATTTTAAATATCGGCGAAGCCCCTAGTTCGGAAGACCGAGTTCGGGGCGCTATCCACGCCTTGGCCGGACAAAGCCAGCTCCTCGCTCGAAGCGACATAAGTCTTTAGGGACTCGAAAAACCTCTCGAACAGCGACCGGTCTCTTGCGTCATCATGACAGTCAGTTTTAGCTTTCTCCACTGAGGTGCTTAACCCAGCTGAACCGGGGCACAATCGCAGTGGTTCTCCTAGTGCTACCTTAGCTGATATAGCGGAACGTAAGGCACCAAAACATAGGAGCCGGGCAAACCCAACTATTGACCCAAATCATGATTCGGAGCCGATGCATATAGTGCTATAAGTTTGGGGTGCCGCACTTGTGAAAGTGTACGGACTTCTCACACCATAATGAGGGGTACTGAAGCCCCTGGCGTGTTTGTCGTACCATGGTGTACGGGTGCAATCATATCATTTAATAAACATATATGTGAAAAGAGGATAATGCAAAAAATAGACAAAAAACTATGCATTGTTTATAGAGAGGCTATTTCTCAAAGCCGAACGATATAAATAGTGCGATAAGCAAAAAGATATTGGACTATTTAACATGTCCTGACCAGGGGCAGGCCGCGGAATTGTATTCAAAACAGGTATACTGCTCGTAACAAAGACCACCTGGGAGTTCCATAATGCGGCATGGCTTGTCTGCCTCCCTGGATCTTGCATCGTTTGTGCGGCAGTCGAATTGCCGAACAGGTCGTCCGAAGTATGGAGTCCTGAAAGTAAGAAAAAATTAAAAAAAGAATCCGGCAGCCCCTAGTACGTTTTAAGCCGTATTTTGGGCGTGCCGTTATTGTGCCCCTTCCCCTGTGCCCATGGTATTTCAAGGGCGTAGTTATGTACGCGAGGCACTGGTTTCGCTATGTCGCGAGAGCTGGGGTTGGGGCCGCATTGCTACGCTTGCTCAGAGCGTGCCAGGCGGTCCTGCTGTGGGTTACTCCGGGCGCGCTTGGCAGTGTCTGGCTTTTTAACGGCCGGACTGGAGAATTGCCTAAGAAGGCTACTTTGTACTTCCGCTGTGAGAGCCGCTGTGTGCTCCTCCGTACGGAGGGAGCGTTCGGTGTTTCCGTTGACCGTGATTACTCCTCGAGGGCCTGGCATCTTGAGCTTGAGATATGTGTAGTGCGGCACCGCATTGAACTTTGCGAATGCGGTTCGTCCGAGCAGGGCGTGATAGCCACTGCGAAACGGGACTATATCGAAGATTAACTCTTCGCTTCGGAAATTGTCCGGGGATCCGAAGACCACGTCAAGTGTTACTGAGCCTGTACAGTTGGCTTCTACACCTGGTATAACGCCTTTAAAGATCGTTTTTGTGGGCCTAATCCTTGAGGGATCTATGCCCATTTTCCGCACTGTATCCTGGTAAAGCAGGTTCAGGCTACTGCCGCCGTCCATGAGGACTCTTGTGAGATGAAATCCGTCGATGATTGGGTCGAGAACCAATGCGGTGAAGCCGCCATGACGGATGCTAGTGGGATGGTCCCTTCGATCAAAAGTGATCGGGCAGGAGGACCATGGGTTGAACTTTGGGGCGACTGGCTCCATCACGTATACGTCCCGTAGCGCACGCTTCCGCTCCCTCTTGGGTATGTGAGTTGCGTATATCATGTTCACCGTCCGCACTTGTGGGGGAAAGCCCTTCTGTCCATTGTTGTTCGGCGGCATGGGCTCCTCCTCGTCGTTGCTGTGCAGCCCCTTGTCTTTGTTTTCGGCTCTTAACTTGCCTGCCTGCTTGAACACCCAACAATCCCTGTTAGTGTGATTGGCTGGCCTTTCGGAGGTGCCATGTATCTGGCACAAGCGGTCGAGTATTCGGTCCAAACTGGACGGGCCCTGAGTATTATTTTTGAATGGCTTTTTCCGCTGACCGGATTTATAGCCTCTGAATCCGGCATTGACTGCCGTGTCTTCATTGCTGTCGCTGCTGACGCGGTGTTTTTGCTTATTCCGACGTGTCCTGCCACTTTTGTCCTTGGTATCCGAATTACCAGGGTTCTTTGATAAGTTGTTACTGCGAGCTAGCCAGCTGTCTTCTCCCGCGCAAAAGCGGGTCATGAGTGTCGTGAGGGCTGCCATAGATTTCGGCTTTTCCTGTCCCAGGCAAGGTTGTCAGAATCGTGATTTTGAATCGGATCGGAGCTCCGATGGTAGGATCGCAAATCGTAGAATCTTCGCTATCAGGATCGTAGAAACATAGATTCTATGAACTAAAATCGTAGAATCAGAGGGGTTAGTTTGGATCGTAAAGTCGTAGAATCGTATAATAGAATCACGATTCTGACAACCATGGTCCCAGGTGCCGGGCAAGCCACTCGTCGCGGATGTTATGCTTGAAGGCTGCTAGGGCCTCTGCGTCCGAACAGTCGACTATCTGGTTTTTCTTTGTTAGGAACCGTGTCCAGAATTGCCTGGCCGATTCCTCTGGCTGCTGAATTGTGTGGCTTAAGTCGTCGGCATCCGGTGGTCGCACGTAAGTGCCCTGGAAGTTGTCGAGGAATGCGGCTTCCAGGTCCTCCCAAGAACCGACTGAGTCTGCTGGCAAGCTGTTAAGCCAATGCCGGGCCGGTCCTTTAAGTTTGAGCGGGAGGTATTTGATGGCCTGTAGATCATCGCCGCGTGCCATGTGGATGTGAAGGAGATAATCCTCGATCCATACCGCCGGATCTGTTGTGCCATCGTATGATTCGATGTTTACGGGTTTGAAACCCTCTGGGATTTTATGATCCATTACTTCATCCGTGAAGCATAGCGGGTGTGCGGCACCTCTGTACTGGGCTATATCACGACGCAGCTCGGAAGAGCTATGTCTGTTGTGTTCGGCCCGGCCGGATTTGTTGTATCCGGAGTGAAGATCATCGTCACGTGCCGTAGGGCGCCTGCGTGATCCGTAGATCGATCTTGTTTGTCTTGCCTTATCCTCCAGTACGTCTCACAGGTCTGGCGCATTTTCCCGTGCCTTAGTTGAGCGGCGTCGGGGCATGGCTTGGGTGGAGGGCCGAGAGGCCTCTCTGTCGCGGCCGCGAGGTGGCCGGTCTGCCATGTCGTGCACTAGTGATGTAGGTGCTTCCTCCTCTGATCGGGGTAGCGGCCTGCGCTTTGGGTAACTCTTGGAGGGGCGTTCGAGTTCATACTCTTCGGCCGGAAGGACTTCAGTCCATCTGTCAGCTAGCAAATCTTGGTCAGCTCTAAGCTATTGCTGCTTTTTCTCGAGGCTGCTTGCCGTGGCTAAAAGCCTGCGTATGAAACACTCTTGTTCGGCGGGGTCTGATGGTACGACGAATTCGTCGTCATCGAGGCTTGCCTCATCTTCGGAGGGAGGCATATAGTTACCATCCTCGACCTCTCGGTCTGCCGCTCTATCATGAGGGCTGGCTTCTCCATCTTCCTATGCTGAATCTTGTTGCGGTGGGTGTTCTTCGGCGCTATCCGGGGTAGTATTATCTCCCGTGCCGGAATCACCGTTTTTGCTTTGGCGGGATTTAGAGCGGCGCCGCTGACGCCGGCGCTTTGGCTGTTTCTTGGAGGTGTCATCCCCCGCTATTCCATTGCCATCTCCATCTTTTGGAGTATCCACCATATATATGTCATATGACGAGGTGGCCTTCCAGCGCCCTACAGGTGCTGGTTCCTGTTCGTCTCCTACATCGTCATCCATACCGTCGATGTCTTCGGAGCCGAAGTCAAGCATGTCGGTTAAATCGTAGACAGTGGCTACAAAGTGGGTGGTGGGTGGGGTTTGAACTTCTTCATCGTCTGTATCCCATCCTCGCTGACCGTAATCCGGCCAGGGCTCTCCTGATAAAGAGAGAGACTTGAGAGAATTTAGGATGTCGCCAAAAGGCGAGTGCTGAAAGATGTCCGCGGCAGTGAACTCCATTATCGGCACCCAATCGGATTCGATTGGCAGGGGCGCGGGGGGTTCGGAGTCCGGGGAGGAGTCCGGATCCTCAGAGTCACGGTTCATGCAGAGTGCGGGGTTGGCGCTCGGCTCGATCGCCTTTGAGATCGCAGCCCCGGAGGTGACGTCCAACCGCTCATCCTCGATTGGTGGAATAGGCTCCGAATTAGGGGTCGGAACCGGTGCGTGTGCGGCCTCCAGGACACTGTCCGGAGGCAGAGCTAGATCATGCCCCTCGAGATAGTGTGGTGCGCTTGGCCGTGGCTCGAACCCGTCGAAGATCAAGTCTCCGCGGATGTCAGTCGTGTAGTTTAAGCTTCCAAACCTGACTTGATGGCCAAGGGCGTAGCTTTCGATCTGCTCCAGGTGGCCAAGTGAATTGGCCCGCAGTGTGAAGCCGCCGAAGACGAAGATCTGTCCGGGGAGAAAAGTCTCACCTTGGACCGCATCGTTGTTGATGATCAAAGGAGCCAACGGGCCTGAAGGCGACGACACAGAGGAACTCTCAATGAAAGCACCAATGTCGGTGTCAAAACCGGCGGATCTCGGGTAGGGGGTCCCGAACTGTGCGTCAAGGCCGGATGGTAACAGGAGACAAGGGACACGATGTTTTTACCCAGGTTCGGGCCCTCTCGATGGAGGTAATACCCTACTCCTTCTTGATTAATATTGATGATATGGGTAGTACAAGAGTAGATCTACCACGAGATCAAGGAGGCTAAACCCTAGAAGCTAGCCTATGGTATGATTGTTGTATATGGAGTTGATGTCCTACGGACTACAACCCTCCGGTTTATATAGACACGGGATAGGGTTAGGGTTACACAGAGTAGGTTACAATGGTAGGAGATCTTGAATATCCGCATCGCCAAGCTTGCCTTCCACGCCAAGGAAAGTCCCATCCGGACACGGGACGAACTCTTCAATCTTGTATCTTCATAGTCCTGGAGTCCGGCTGAAGGTATAGTCCGGCTACCCGAACACCCCCTAATCCAGGACTCCCTCAGGGGGAATCGAAAATCCCTTGGTGGAAGTGTAGATCGGGGCCTTCTCAACCACTCCCGAGCAAATCAACAAGTTTGATTGGCTAGAGAGATAGATCGGGCGAAAATGGAGCTTGGAGCATTTAATGGAGGTTGAGCGATAAATGGAGCTTGGGGGAGGAAGAGGTAGGTGAAAGAGAAGAAGGGGACTCCCTTTTATAGTGGGGGCAACAATCCAACCATTGCCCCCCACCAACCAGCCCCGCACAGGGCGGTACTACCGCTGAGGGGGGTGGTACTACCGCCAGGACAGCGGTACCGCCGCGCCAGCCAGCGGTACTGCCGCGCTGAGGAGACTAGTAGGGAAAGGGCCCAAACACGGTACTACCGCGGTGGTAGGGGCGGTACTACCGCTCCTGGAACGGTACTACCGTCTTTACAACCGCAACTAGTGCCGCAAAACCCGACACGAGAAAAAGACCTCTCGAATCGAGGCGGTAGGAGCCAGACTGCCCAGCGGTACTACGGCAGCTGGGTCACGGGCGGTACTACCGCTGTGGAGCGGTACTGCCGCTTGTGACCCTTCGGCCGTACTACCGCTGGCAGTGCGGTACTATCGCTGAGGCGCCCGCGAGAGAGAGAGAATCTCTCAAAGATGCTGAGGACAAGGCGGAGGTGCCAGGCACCCCAGCGGTACTACTGCTGTGGAGCCACGGGCGGTACTACCGCCGTGGAGCGGTACTGCCGCTTGGCTCCTCAGCGGTACTACCGCTGGGTTGCACGGTACTACCGCTTGGACCCAGACAGGACAAGGAAGAGAGGAGAGATCTCTTCAATGGAATGGAGATTCTCGAAGGGTGAGAAGCTGATGTGTACGTGATGATTCCACCCATGCAATACCCCAGCGGACCCCCTCTTGATAGTACGGTGCCCTCTACGCAACTAGTTCACCGAGAAAGAAATGAAAGAGCTACACCGTCTTGATATACACTCCGAGGGGAAGAAAGCATCTCGTGCCAGGGAAGAATGTGTGAATTATTCAAAGCACAAGATTAGTCCGCAAAATCAATCACCAAAACTACCTTGAGAGAGATATGCCGTAACAATCTCCCCCTTTTTGGTGGATTGATGACAACTTGGGATTTGTGCAAGGAAAAGAAATAAAACGAAGAAAACTAAGAACTACAAAATATAGTTGGGCTCCCCCAGAATGTGTGCACCTAGATATGGCACGACACACACATTCAGATCAACACTCCCCCTATATTTTATAGTCCAACAATACTAAGCACAAGATATATGAGAGAAGAGAATAAACAGGACAAGCATGCATCTCATAATAAACTACAGTACTCTGAATAGACATAAGTAATAAGGTAGCGATAGGGAGCATATGTCTCACACCATATGTCTAGAACTTAGGTCTCACACCAAACCAAACCAAATAAAGACACCGAGAGAACACACAAGAATCCACAAGACGACTCAAAGCACGGCAAACAAACACAAATCCCTACACTCTCTCCCCCTTTGGCAGCGAGACACCAAAAAGGGCAAAGAGTGATGCTACGACTCCAGGTGATGGGAAGATGAAGATCTCGAACATCACATCTCTGCATCTTCATCGTGGGTCGAAAACTGCTCGGCGTCGGAGTCGGTCCAAGGGCAATGCTGATGAATCCATTCCTCCTCTTCAGTGATCTGACCCTCAGACCCACTGGCAACTGTTGCTCCCAACTGACGCATGAGCTCCTTGTGGCGCGTCCTGGCATGCTTCTCCGCCACATGAGTCATGTACTGACCATGAGACTCCATGCAGAAAAGCTTCTTCATCTTGCGCTTAAGCTTCTGTGCCCACGACGGTTCTGTACTAGAGGGGCCAAAATCCTCCTCATGATCATCAGTAGCAGCCCCACCCTCGGTCCCCATGGCAGCAGCAGCAGCAAACGGATCCCCCATGGCAGCAGCAGCAGACGGACCCCCTGTGGCAGCAGTAGCAGATGGACCCCCTGTGTGAGGCACTGTCCAATTGTCCTTCTTCCTCAGACGCTTGATCTCATGAGAAACCAAGTCTCCAGTTTCTAGCAACATTCTGGGATAAGTCTGTGCCCAGGCCCTCTCAATGAGCCTCATGATGAATGGACCATATATAGGGCACTTGCGCTCAGACACGGCAAAGAGAAGTTCAGACCACATGACATGAGAAATATCCAGGCTCTCTCCAGTGCCTGCTTCCTTCTCATGCTGACAGAAAAGGAGCATGTCCACGAGGTAAGAGTGGACCATATCCAGATTCCCGGTCCGAGGGAAGAGAGTCTCACGAAAGATGCGATGAAGAATATCCAGATACGTAGACAGCTCATAGGTCTTCTTCTCAGTTACTGGGTGAACTTTCACAGTGCAGTAGGGCCAAAGGGCTTGCTTGTGGGTGGACGTAGCATTGCGGTGAGGGCAGAAACCGACAGGAGTCTCAAGCCCGTGATCCACCACATCAAGTAACTCCATGAAAGCCTTCCACTTGACAGAAAGCAGCTTGCCATTGGTCATCCATGTCAGAGTCCTGTCGACATCCGTCTCAAGATGGACGGTGGCATAGAATTAAGCCACCAAATCCGCATCGAAATCCTTGTTGAATTGCATGATCCTGAGAATGTTCAGCTGAGTGCACATCTGAAGGGCTTCGCCAAAGTACTCCGGGTCCTTCTCCATAGCATCAGTGTCAATGGAGCGAACATCAACAAAAAGATTCTTCTTGGCCTTGATCACATCAAAGTAGATGGCAAACTGAAAATGGTTCCAGAACGGGCGGTTGACCAAAGTGGTTTCTTGGTACACCGCATAGGGGTTGCGGCAACGCTTCTCCCAAAACTCCTTGTTGGTCATCTCAGTCACACTCTTCCCCTTTGGCTTGTTGGCGGATCGCTTTGATTGCTGAGGCGGTGGAGGAACACTTGCAGACGCACTTGCCGGATGCGGTTGGGTGCTCGAGGAACCACCGGCTGGCTCTGAGGTGCGGTAGCGTTTTGATGTAGCACGCCCGGGGTTGATACGGCGACCTTGCTGCTCGGAATGGTCATCACCTGGCGCCAAACACAAGAACACGCAAAACAACCAGAGAGAACGAGCATAAGCCAACAAACTCAACAGAAATGATCAAGGTAAGGCAGGAAAATGATGGAATTTGGCTTGCAGCGGTAGTACCGTGACATGCCCGCGGTAGTACCGCCCCAAGCGGTAGTACCGCCCAAAGAGAGCGGTAGTACCGCTCGAGGTCAAGCGGTAGTACCGCTCCAGTGAGAGCGGTAGTACTGCTCGAGGCGGAGAAACAGCAGTTTCCTACAGCACGAGGCGGTGAAACAGCGGTTTCCTACTACCGTGGTCAGATCCGGCACTACCGGCCTACCAAATTCAAAAATATTCTTACCAAACTCTAATCGAGATAGTCTAGTTGCCTTCTCCAACCTACTCAAGCCTAGATTTGGCCAAAAATCTAGAGATGCAACCACCATTGCCCCTAAGAAACAAGATCTGAAAATGAGACAAAAGGAAAGAAGAAACGGGGGCAATACCGGCATCCATGGCAAGAGAACGAGGTGGGGATCGACTCCACCAAAGGAAATGGAGAGGGACGCCCCGGAGACGGAGATCCGCCAGAGCCCTCCCGCGGCGAGTGGAGGCTGGAGAGAGGAAGAGAAAAGAGGGGGCGAAGTGAATGGGTATGGGGGAGAAGAAACCTCCCCCTGCCCCGACTTAACCCCTGGTCCCGTCCCTCAGTGGTAGTACCGTGCTGGGGGCGGTAGTACCGCTTACGAGCGGTAGTACCACGCACCACCAGCGGTAGTACCGCCTAGCACGACACGGCAACTAAACAAACAAGGCTTTTAGCTTGAAGGAAATGCAAAACGGCAAGAAAAGAGAGCAAGGAAAATGAGAGCACACGAGAAACGACACACCTCTTCGAAAGAGGGCGGTGGTCGAGGCCACCTATGTTTGAGTTAAGAGGTATGGCGCCACGAAGATTTTAACCTTGGGCCCATGACCAAAACTCGTCTTTGAAGCACAAGTACCATCAACAATGGCTAAAGTGAAAGACTTGATCAATTTATGCATAATCGGGGGAGGGAGAGTTCATTGAGAGAACAACACTCCCCCAATGCCCATGCCTACACCTCAACTAGATAACAAATTGAGCGTGGTGGGGTGTGCAAGGGTTCAAGCCACATTGCTCGAATCAATGATATTTAGCTCATGCCTTAACTCGCGAAATCTTGCTTCATCCAAGGGCTTCGTGAAAATATCGGCAAGGTTGTCATGAGTGTTGACATAGTTGAGCTCGATCTCTCCTCGCCTAATGTGATCCCGGATGAAGTGATACCGAATCTCAATATGCTTCGTCTTGAAGTGTTGCACCGGGTTGAGAGAGATCTTGATGGCACTTTCATTGTCACACCAAAGAGGCACTTTGTCACAAGTGACACCGTAATCCTTTAAAGTTTGTCTCATCCATAGGAGTTGTGCACAACAACTACCGGCGGCAACATACTCCGCCTCAGTGGACGAGAGAGACACACAACTTTGCTTTTTGGAAGACCAACTTACCAAAGAGCAACCAAGGAATTGGCACCCTCCGGAAGTGGACTTCCTATCCACTTTGTCTCCCGCCCAATCGGAATCCGAGTACCCTACAAGCTTGAAGTTTGATCCTCTTGGGTACCATAAGCCAAAGTTTGGGGTATGAGCCAAATATCGAAAGATTCGTTTGACCGCCACATAGTGACTTTCCTTAGGTGTGGCTTGAAACCGTGCACAAATCCCCACACTCAACATGATGTCCGGTCTAGATGCACAAAGGTAAAGCAAGGATCCAATCATGGAACGATATACCTTTTGATCCACCACTTTACCATTGAGATCTAAGTCAAGTTGGCACTTGGTGGGCATTGGAGTGGAGGCCGGCTTGACGTCATTTAGCTTGAATCTCTTGAGCATGTCTTGAGTGTATTTGGATTGATTGATGAAGGTTCCTTCTCTTCTTTGCTTCAATTTGAACCCTAGAAAGAACTTCAAATCTCCCATGGAGGACATCTCGAACTTTGAGGTCATGAGAGCGGCAAATTTCTCATTGAAAGCTTTGTTAGGAGAACCAAAGATAATATCATCAACATATAATTGGCACACAAACAACTCCCCTTTGACCTTCTTAGTAAAAAGAGTGGGGTCGATTAGCCCAACTTCAAAACCACGGTCTTGTAACAACTCGGTAAGGTGGTCATACCACGCACGTGGGGCTTGTTTAAGGCCATAGAGTGCCTTATCGAGTTGATACACATGATCGGGAAAGTAGGGATCCTCGAACCCGGGGGGTTGCTTGACGTAAACCAATTCATTAATAGGACCATTAAGAAAAGCACTCTTCACATCCATTTGTTGTAACTTAAAGTTATGATGAGAAGCATATACAATCAACATGCGAATGGATTCAAGATGAGCAACAGGAGCAAAGGTTTCACCGTAGTCGATACCCTCGAGTTGGGAGTAGCCTTGTGCTACCAAACGAGCCTTGTTGCGAATAATAATCCCATGGGCATCTTGCCTGTTCTTGAATATCCACTTGGTTCCTATGACATTGTGATTCCCAGTCGGTCTTGGCACCAATCTCCACACTTTGTTGCGCTCGAAGTTGTTGAGTTCTTCATGCATGGCATTGAGCCAATCCGGATCTTCTAGTGCTTCATAGACCTTGTGGGGTTCCACACAAGAGACAAACGCGTGATGCTCACAATAATTTGCTAATTGTCTACAAGTGCTTACCCCCTTTCTTAAGCTTCCAAGCACATTCTTCATGAGATGATCCTTGGTGGAGAGCTTGGAAGCAACCTTGGCGGCACGACGCTCTAATTCCTCCTCGGGGGTGAGACGAGGAGTGGTCACTTGATCATCTTGAGCGTCGTCTTGGGCTTGTACTTGTTCTTGAACTTGCTCGGAGGAGAGAACTTAACCTTGGGCATCACTTGATGTATCAACACCGTCTTGAGCGTGATCTTGCCCTTGGTCATGTTCTTGAGGATGAGGGCCTTCATGTTGTTCTTCGGAAGCGTGTGGGCCTTGGGTTGGTGATGGCTCCACTTGAGTGGAGCTTTGTCCTTCTCCTTCGGCCACAAGGGGTTCCTCAATGGAGGATAAAGCCAACACCCATTCTTCTTATAGCTTGGGGAGGAATTTCATCACTTACATCACAAGTGCCACTTTGCTCCACTTGGGAGCCGTTATTCTCATCAAACTCCACGCTACACGTCTCCTCAATAAGTCCCGTGGATTTATTGAGGACACGGTAAGCATGAGAGTTTGTAGCATAGCCAACAAATATGCCCTCATAAGCTCTAGCCTCAAATTTAGACAACCGAACACCTTTCTTGAGAATGAAACACTTACACCCGAATACCCGGAAGGACTTGAGATTGGGCTTGTTATCGGTGAGTATCTCATATGGAGTCTTGTTCAAGCCCTTGCGGAGGTAGAGCCGATTGGATGCATGACACGCGGTGTTGATGGCTTCGGCCCAAAAGTTGTACGGAGACTTGAAATCCGCCATCATGGTCCTTGCCGCATCCATCAACGTCCGGTTCTTCCTCTCCGCAACACCATTTTGTTGAGGGGTGTAGGGTGCGGAATATTGATGCTTGATTCCCTCATCACTAAGAAATTCATCCAAGGTGTAGTTCTTGAACTCGGTGCCGTTGTCACTTCTTATTGTCAAGATCTTTGCATTGAGTTGACGTTGTGCTTCATTTGCAAAGTCAATGACGGTTTGTTGGGTCTCGCTCTTCCTCTTGAAGAAATACACCCAGGTGTACCTTGAGTAGTCATCCACAATCACCAAGCAATACTTCCTACCTCCAAGACTATCGAAAGATGGAGGCCCAAAGAGATCCATGTGAAGGAGCTCCAAAGGCCTCTTCGAACAAATGATCGTCGTGGGAGGGGGAGCCTTCTCATGTAGCTTTCCTTCGATACAGGCACTGCAAGCACGATCTTTAGCAAAGCTAACATTCGTTAGTCCACGGACATGGTCCCCCTTGAGGAGACTTTGCAAAGATCTCATATTGACATGGGCTAAACGGCGATGCCAAAGCCATCCCACATCAACTTTAGCCATTAGGCATGTTACGGTCTTAGTGGGTCGCTCCGAAAAGTTAATCACATATAGACCGTTCTCGACATGCCCAACAAAAGCTACTTTAAGAGTCTTGCTCCACAAGAGGGCCACGGTATCGATATCAAAGAAAGTGGCAAAGCCCATGATTGCAAGTTGACGAACGGAAAGTAAATTGTATGCAAGGGACTCAACAAGCATGACCTTCTCGATCGTGAGATCATGAGAGATGACCACCTTGCCAAGTCCCAATACCTTAGAAGATGAGGCGTCACCCCACTCGATATTGGTGGGCATAGATGGAACCTTGTGCACGTCCACCACCAAGTCCTTGCTTCCGGTCATATGATTTGTAGCTCCGCTATCGAGCAACCATGATCCACCACCGGAAGCAAACACCTACAAGAGATCAATGTTTGGTTTTAGGTACCCATTTTGTAATGGGTCCTTTGATGTTAGTAACAAGGGTCTTTGGAACCCAAATAGACCATTCAATGTACTCATGAAGAGAACCAACAAATTTGGCATAAACATGCCCATCACTAGCACGGCATAACACATAAGAAGGATTAAAATCGCCGGCTTTGTTGGGAGGGGTGACATTTCCCTTCTTGACATTGTTCTTCTTCTTATCCTCGGAGGCACTCTCTCCCTCCTTCACAAAGGTTTGCATGAGAGGAGGAGGTCATTTGGTCTTGTCATTCTTCTTCTTGTTCTTGGAGTCGGGCACGTACCCAACCCCTTCCTTGGCCACAACCCCTTTTTGGTTGATCAAGAGATCGTTGAGGTTCTTTTTGCCTTGTATGCAAGTTGCAAGACCTCTCTCAAGTTTTCCCTTTAGCTTAGCGTTCTCCTCAACGAGATGCACATGCTCACAACACGGGTTAGTAGCATTTGCATTATCAATTAACATCATACGAGGGAAAGTGGCTTTTTCCTTGGTTAGCTTTACTTGAAGTTGATCATGAGACTCTTTGAGGCTAGCATGAGCACCCTTCAAGACCTTGTGAGCCTTGTCAAGTAGATCAAACTCCTCTTTGAGTCTAGCAAGATCAACCTCAAGTTCGGCCTTCTCGGGGTTTAGCACATGAGAAACTATGAGGACATGATCATAATCTTTCTTTAACTTAGCATGATCAACGTTGTGTGACTCCTCAAGAGCCAAACATAGACCACGCTCTTCCTCAAGAGCATTGGAAAGATCCGAAATCTCATCGGCATAGTCACGACTATGCCCTTCCATCTTAGTGATGGTGTCTTCGTGAGCCTCGATCATGTCATTGGCTTCACCAAGTTATTCCAAGAGAGCAACAAAGTGCTTCTTGGATTTTCCCTTGAGTTTGCCCATAAAGGCCTCAAACTCGTTAGCCTCCACATTAGCTCCCTCAAGTTCGTTAATGCTATCCATCGGGGAAGGATGATTAATGATGGTAGTTTTGATGTTGGGGGTTACCTTGTTGGTGGCTTTAGCCATGAGGCACTTGGCGGTGATGCTCTCATTGGGTGAGTCAAAGAGAGACACCCGTGACGTTGTTGCAATGGCAACGGAGGCCATGGCAACCGACTCATCATCTTCATCATTGTCATCATCTTCATTGTACTCTTCTTGCACAACCAAAGCCTTGGAAGGAGTCTTATTGGTGAAGTTGTTCTTGTTGGGGAACGACTTGGCCTTGTCCTTTCGGTTGAGCTTGCCACCATTGTCTTCCCTCTTCTCATACGGGCATTCCGCAACGAAATGACTCACGTTGCCGCAATTGTAGCAAGTCCTTACACGTTGCTTGCCCCTCGTGCCACTCGAGTTGTTTTTGCTAAAGTTTGGCCTCGAGTTTTTATTGCTCCAAAATTGCCTTGAAGCAAGTGCCATGTGTTCATGATATGCATACTTCGTATCTTCGGGGTTGCTCTCCTCTTCTTCCTCTTCTTCTTCTTCCACGGTGAGCTTGGCCTTCAATGCAAGGTTAGGCTTGTTTGCCCATTGAGAACGGAGCACCGCATTGTCGGCGGTCTTGTCCAAAATGTTCATGGCCACAAACTCATCCACCACTTCGCTTGAGGTCAAAGTGTGGAAGTCCGGTCTTTGACGAATGACGGAGGACATGGCCTTGTGGTAGGGCATCATTGCCTTGAGGAATTTGCGCTTGATCCAATTGTCATCCGTGTCCTTGCTCCCGTGATCTCGTAGTGAGACCGCGAGTTTGGTTACTCTTCGATAAAGCTCACGAGGTTCTTCATCTTCTTTCATTGCAAACTCATCGGCCTCATCTTGTACCACTTCATAATTGGAGCGTTGAATGCTTGCGCTTCCCCGGTAGAGAGAGACAACACAATGCCATGCATCTTTGGCCAAGGCGAAGGGACGAAGATGAGGTAGGTCTTCGGGTGGAATTGCATCTTGAATGATGAAGAGAGCATTCTCATTGAATTGATTATCCGCGGCTTCCCGAGGAGTGAAGTTGCTTGGATCATGTGGATAGAAACCTTCTTCAATGATTCTCCAAAGGTTAGTGTTCACATGATTTAAATGACATTTAAAGCGGTAAACCCAAGAATCAAAATCCTCATTTTTTACAATCTTAGGGGGAGGACCGGCATGATTCAAATGAGTGGAAGGAACAGGTCCACCATAAACAAGTGGTGGTTCCACATGGGCAAAGATGTCGGTGCCATTCTTACCACTAGAAGAAGGAGCCTTTTCACTACTAGCTTCCCCCTTGTCGGGGATAGCATCCGTCACCTTGTTGGCGGGGTTACCCACTTTCAACGGTGCAGTGGATAGTTTAAGCCCCTCAAGAAATTTAGTAAACATGCTTTCAACTTCGGTCGTCATGGAGGTTTTCAATGTCTCCAAGGCCACATTGAACTCCTCACGAGAGACCGAGGTTCCCCCATCTCCCGTAGACGAGATCGGATTCACACCGGAGTGTTCCTCCACACCGTCTACGGTATCAACCATACTCTTTGGACGGTAAAGTCCTTAATAAAAAGACGAGGCTCTGATACCAATTGAAAGGATCGATATGGTTGACTAGAGGGGGAGGGGGTGAATAGGCAACTACCAATTTTTACTTTTCTTTACCAAATTAAACTTTGCATCAAAGTAGGTTGTCTAGATGTGCAACTAGGTGAGAAACCTATATGATGCAATAACAACAAGCATACAAGCAAGCAAGGGAAGAAACACTAAAGAGCTTGCCCAAGTAAAGGTAAGAGATAACCAAGAGTGGATCCGGTGAAGACGAGGATGTGTTACCGAAGTTCCTTCCTTTTGAAGGAAAGTACGTCTCCGTTGGAGCGGTGTGGAGGCACAATGCTCCCCAAGAAGCCACTAGGGCCACCGTATTCTCCTCGCGCCCTCACACAATGCGAGATGCCGTGATTCCATTATTGGTGCCCTTGAAGGCGGCGGCCGAACCTTTACAAACAAGGTTGGGGCAATCTCCACAACTTAATCGGAGGCTCCCAACAAGACCACGAAGCTTCACCACGATGGACTATGGTTCCGTGGTGACCTCAACCGTCTAGGGTGCTCAAACACCCAAGAGTAACAAGATCCGCTAGGGATGAGTGGAGGAATCGAAAATCCCTTGGTGGAAGTGTAGATCGGGGCCTTCGCAACCACTCCCGAGCAAATCAACAAGTTTGATTGGCTAGAGAGATAGATCGGGCGAAAATGGAGCTTGGAGCATCTAATGGAGCTTGAGCAATAAATGGAGCTTGGGGGAGGAAGAGGTAGGTGAAAGAGAAGAAGGGGACTCCCTTTTATAGTGGGGGCAACAATCCAACCGTTGCCCCCCACCAACCAGCCCCGCACAGGGCGGTACTACCGCTGAAGGGGGGCGGTACTACCGCCAGGACAGCGGTACCGCCGCGCCAGCCAGCGGTACTGCCGCGCTAAGGAGACTAGTAGGGAAATGGCCTAAACGCGGTACTACCGCGGTGGTAGGGGCGGTACTACCGCTCCTGGAACGGTACTACCGCCTCTACAACCGCAACTAGTGCCGCAAAACCCGACACGAGAAAAAGACCTCTCGAATCGAGGTGGTAGGAGCCAGACTGCCCAGCGGTACTACGGCAGCTGGGTCACGGGCGGTACTACCGCTGTGGAGCGGCACTGCCGCTTGTGACCCTTCAGCCATACTACCGCTGGCAGTGCGGTACTACCGCTAGGGCGCGCACGAGAGAGAGAATCTCTCAAAGATGCTGAGGACAAGGCGGAGGTGCCAGGCACCCCAGCGGTACTACTGCTGTGGAGCCACGGGCGGTACTACCGCTGTGGAGCGGTACTGCTGCTTGGCTCCTCAGCGGTACTACCGCTGGGTTGCGCGGTACTACCGCTGGGTTGCGCGGTACTACCGCTTGGACCCAGACAGGACAAGAAAGAGAGGAGAGATCTCTTCAATGGAATGAAGATGCTCGAAGGGTGAGAAGCTGGTGTGTACGTGATGATTCCACAAATGCAATACCCCAGCGGACCTCCTCTTGATAGTACGGTGTCCTCTACGTAACTAGTCCACCAAGAAAGAAACGAAAGAGCTACACCGTCTTGATATACACTCCGAGGGAAAAAAAGCGTCTCGTGCCAGGGGAGAATCTGTGAATTATTCAAAGCACAAGATTAGTCCGCAAACATGTTGTCATTAATGACCAAAACTATCTTGAAAGAGATATGCCGTAACAACTAGGAAAAACCTTTGGAAATGTCTCTCGTTTTCGCCTCAAGTAGGTCATACCCTAGTTCTATGCCACAAATTGGACGCTGGCTTGTTGGCTACCACAACAGCCAACTATCAAGGAGAACAAGGACCGAATCCCTTTTGAGCTCCCTTTTTATCCGCTTATTATCATTTTAGTGTCCGCGAGTGCGCGAACAAGCCTCGAGCCCCATCAGGAGAAATCATTTGTTTAAGGGGGTCTGCAAAGGAAAAAAAAACTACCTTGGGTGCTCACAAATGGCAATCTGGGAGTTTTTACTTTTCATGTAGATTTGTTTTCCAAAATATTTTAGCTCTTAAACTGTGCATCGAAATTCTGAACTGTTTTCATCATCGGATTCGTCACAACGAGATCTTTGAAAGTAGATCCCATGTTTATAGATTTTGATGAATATTTTCTCCACAAAAAACCCCAGGAAAAACTGATAAGAGACTCATAGCTAAAAACTTTTTTTTCTATATCTTTTTTCTCTTTTCAAGAGACACAATTGTGCTTCTCGCGGAAGCAAATCTGTGCCTCCATGAAAAGCAGATATGTGCCTCTTCTGGAAAAAAAGCACAGTTGGGCCTCTCACGAAATCCAAAAAAAGCATGCGGTTTTCACTTTCCGAGAGGCACAACTATACCTCTAACGAAAGTAAATATGTGCCTTCATAAGAAAACCAATATGTGCTTCTCATGAAAGCAAAAAAAATGTGTTTTTGCAAACCAATATGTGGTTGGTTGGTTAGGAGGACAGTGCTATCCACAGCCCACGCAAGTTTAAGTCTAGACTTGACATTGGTGCTCGCATTCCCTGAATTTATTTCGGCGATGTGCGTTCAGTGGGAGCAGACGTTTCCGTCGACTACGAGGGCATATATGGCGACTTCATTAATCTCAAGATCATGTGCGACTCAGTCTTTTGAGGTGCTCATAGGGATAGTGTGTGGGTATGTGCGTTCATCTGGATGAGTGTATGTGCGTTTGTATGAGCGTTTCATTTATGTACTGTGTTGAACAATATTTTTTTTTCTCTTTTTCCCAAGAGGCACATGTGTGCCTCCCGCGGAAGAAAATCTGCGCCCGGAAAAAAATACGTTTTTTTTGCGAGAGTCACGGAAAAAAAACACATTTTTTGCTTTTCTCCAACATTTCGGGGGAAATCGAGAAGCAGAAAAAACCCCAAAAACCTATCTAAATCCTGAAAACACGTACAAAAAGTAAATAAGATAAAATTCTGAGGGAGGACACGTGACGGCATCTGTGAACGTGCCAAGTAGTGCACTCTCAATCCACCAAAAGTACCTTAGAAGCTCCCACAAAGGGTACGCCTCGGTTAATTGCTCTCCTCATCGGGCGATTCCACCCAACCTCGATCGATCGGCTATGTCTCGCCCATACCGATTTTACAAGCGAACAACTACGGGCTGACTCTTTAGTTGGTTCGCTCGTTCCCTTCGCTCGCCCGCGTCTGGTCGTTGCATTCAATCTGTTTTTTCTCTGGTTTTCTTTGTGTTGTCACTGGTTTTTTCTTTTTTTTTCTTTTGTTACATGTTTGCATTTTCTATGTTTTTCAATGATTTTCTTTGCCTTTTCTTTTTCTTTTATATACTTTGCTTTTCTTTCTTCCTTTTTTGGAGTTCTTAGGTTTTTTTATTTCTTCGCTTTTCTTTTTGCTTCTTTGTCATTTCTCTGTCTTTTCAATACATTTCTAATTTTTCATACACATTTTACATTATTTGTATACATGTAAAATATTTGTTTTACGAGTTTCATGTTAAACCGTTTTTTAACAATAAAATATTTTTTAAATATGGATCATTTTTTTACATTGTACAAACATTATACGAAAATGATGCAGACACATTTTTTAAACAGGTGAAGAATTTTTAAAATGTGATGTTTTTTTAGAAAAGGAGGATGACCCCCGGCCTCTGCATCTGGGAGATGCATACGACCACTTTATTGATTATTCTCGAGGACCTTACAAAGTATTACAACAATAAGCCTGAATCCACCATCTTGGCAACATATGCCACTACTCCTATCCAAAATGATGAAGGGGTGCTAGCTGGGCCACTACCCAAACCACTCACCTAAGCCTAACATCAAAAAGCCGGAAATCGAAACATATTCGGAAGCCCCAACCGAGCCACATACCGAGTCTGGGGCACAATCCGGTCAGACGCACTCGTGTGTCGTCGCCACCATCTTCCGCAGGTCCATCTTCAGATCATATTGAGGCTTCTACCTTGTGTGGCCACTCTGTCATCGACGTCACCATGACGCCAGATAACAACCTCCTCCTGCGCAAGTCCATCTCCGCGCATCGGGCGGCGAGCCTCCACAGCGCCATGCCGCCGATCCTCGCCGCCATGAATGAGTGAGATGAAGTACCGCTCCACCACGACATGTACAGGGTGAGGAAGGGCGAGGTCCCCATCGGAGACACGGCCGGAAGGGCCGCCACCAGGAACCAGACAAGCTCGCAATACACACCCAGCATCCCCATGCCCAAGTCGACGCCTTCAAGAAGGTGACGGCGCTGTGGCGCCGCCGCTGCTTAGCCACCGGGGCTAGGGTTTTCACCCGGGCGCAGGGGAAGGGGGGAGGCAGGGGATGTTTAGCCTCGGCGCCGCCACCAAGGAGGAAATGGCGTCCAGGACACCATCGGTGCCGTGACCGCCACCGGCGGCCAAGGGTTTCCCCCGGCCAAGCACCCTGCCGCCACCTCCGAGCCAGCCACCACATCCACAGGCGCAAGTACGCCGGAGATCCAGGCCGGCCGGAGGTCATGCATCACAAGCGGACCAGGATCGTCTCCGATCTGACGCGGGGAGCCCGGGGCCTCCATGCGCCAAGACCTGCGCCCACCGGGACCTCGTTGCCCGCAGCCGAGGGGAACCGGCCTACCTCACCGACGAACATTCCCGCCGCCGGGGGAGCGCCATCCGCACCAGCGAGGCCGCCGCCTCAGATCCGAACACCACCAAAAGGGAGCGGTCCCTGCCGCCACCATCCCGGGGCATCCCCGCAGCCGTGGTCGCGCCCACCCTCATCGACGCGCAGCCAAGGGCGCGCGCACCAGGCGTCGGACGAGCACGCAGTCAGGCGCACAGATCCCAGGCTCCAGAGGGCGCCGACGGATCTCCCCTCTCGACGCGCCAGACTGGCCAGGGATAACGCCCTGCTGCCGCCTTCCTCGGGGCCGGCCCGGGCTTCGCCGGCGAGCGCCCTCTGGCGGCGGCGAGACAGGTGGGGGAGGGGGCGGGGACTGTGGTGGCGCTAGGGTTTCTACCCCCGTGTCGCCAGAGCTAGGCGACGCAGGGGTCGGTACTATCTTTACATTTTTTTGAAATATGTGACATTTTTTAATTATCACAAACCTTTTTTCATACATATGATTAACAAATTTTGTATACACAAATAACATTTTGTAACTTTTATATTTACATTATATATTTTTTGTATACATCAGAAACATTTTCCTATACATGTTTAACATTTCTTAAATGCATGATTAACATTTTCAATTTTTTAATGGAAGTGCTTTAGTAAGGTATATATTTGGAATATTTGGAAATAAGTACAAGTAAAAAAAAGTAAATATAAATGTGAAGAAAGAAATGAGGAAACACGCGTGACATCATCATGAAGATAACATGGTGGGGCACCTGGTTACAGGGCCGGCCCGTTTCCAGCTCCTGCAGGCGAGCCGTGCCTAGGCATCACATCAGGTGGCAGATAGCTCGTAGGTTAGCTAGGTCAGGTACTTCTCTCCTTTTGGGCGTCATATTTGGTTGGGCACATCAAGTGACCCAATCGCTTTTCCTGTAAACATTGATATTAATCAATAAAGACCTAGCTTTCTTGCTCAAAAAAGGTGGCACATAGCTGTGCCCTCTATCGGTTGCCGTACCACGGTGCCCCCGATTGGCCGTCGCTCAACTGGTGGCCAAGAGCTGCGAGATGGCACCACGTCAGACGACGCCATAGATGTCGCCTTGTGTGAAAAGTGTTGACTCTTGGAAAAAAATATTGGCAACATATGTGAGGGCTTCTTGTAATTTATATTAACTGTTGGCGATTTTAATTTTTTATTGTGAAAACTTGTATTACTCAAACTCAAGTGTTACAATCATGACGTATGATATCAATGACTTTCTCTGGATCAGATCCAAACCACACAGCTGTTCGAACTTGTGATTGTTGGCGACTCTTCTTATAGGAGTATTATTGAGATGCCAGAAAAGTCGCACAGGTGATATGTAATTGAGATGGCAGCTATATAATTAAGAAAGCAGCAACATCACTGTATTAATTGTCTGCCAATGGATCGAAATGCCTGGAGGCTTTAAAAATGGACGTGTGAATGCTGCCCAAAGTTGTTGAGTCTCGGACCTGCATTTTCCACTGCTGGCATGCAACGCCTTCAATTGCCGCCACATCTCGTCCATCTGATAACAACTTGGCCATTTGAGGATTGCTCATTTAGTTTTGCTTTCAAGATAGTACGTACAAACAGTGTTGCTATCCGGAGTGCAAGTAAATAGGAGTAACACTGCGTTTGGATATCTGTAATGAGGCCCCGAATTGGATTTGGTATTCCCAAATTTCCAATTCAGCTGTTTGGCATGCACACGGAAACAACGGTCTGAAATAAAACGAATACAGCGCCGAAATCGCTTACACGCGCAGAGCCCTCCCAAGTTTCCGAGCTCTGCCCCTCCGATTTGGCTGGAAACGTCCATCCCGCAAAAACAATTCAATATTTCTTTTTCCCCCTGCCTCGGCCAAGGACACAACTGCCCCTCGCGCGACCTGAGAGGAGCGGCGCCCGGGGAAGGACCCCCGACGGCGGCGCCCAGAGAAGCCCCCCGACGGCGGCCCCCAGTCCTCGCGCGGCCCTCCGGCACCTGAATCCCCGTGACCTCAGCTCATTCCCCTCCTCTAATGGATGCCTCATCTTCCCCTTCGACTTAGATCTAGGCGTGGAGTTGAAGTGGCCATCCGTCAGGCATCGCAAGCCATTGCCGACGCCGGCGGCGGTGCTGCCGATCCCGCCATCGCCGCCCCATCTCCACCTGCTCGCACTGGTAACCTTCCGATCTCTCGCCGTTACATCCTTGATTGTTTCTTCTTTTCTGCTGGTTACGAGTTGCCAAAAGATTGCAGTACTGCTCACCTCCTTTCAATCCGGCAATCTCTTTAATCATCACTAGTTCGCTAGTTCATCAGTTGGTAGTCAAATGCACACTACGCGACCATATTCTGTCAACTGCATGAACAGATTTCACGGTGCTTGCTCTCTTATGACACTGCAGGAAATTTGCCTACATATAATCATCCAATCAGACGAAATTTAGTTTCCCTTCGCATATCGCTAAATGAGATTAGTAAAAAGAGGATTGATTGTTAATTTTTGACGGGTGGATTGATTCTTAATTATGTGCACAGTGTGGAATTTATGTCTCTGCTTTGGCTGATTGATTTTCAGAAGAAGAGAGGGAGGCCATCAGGAGCATGCTGTCAGCAAGAGCCAGTGAGATAAGATGATCATTGACTACCCGTCTTACTAGACAGCGAGAGCAACAAGGACGTTGATTATAGTCACATATTGTAAAAAATATGATTTGATGCATATAGAACAAGGCACTATGCAATTCCATAGTTTGTCATCCAAACAAGATTTGGTATTGAAACCTCACTGGGATTCCATGGGCCAATACCATGAGCATCCAAACAAGTGAAATCGTATTCATGTCCATTACAGTTTCCACACTGAATTGGTATTGAAACCAATTCAATACGGAGTCCTCCAATACAGACATCCAAACACAGCGTAAGAGACATCGGTGAGTTTCTTTTTAAAGCATATTCAGATTAAGTGCTTGAAAATTATTTTGCTACCGATTTTTTGTCATATGTTATCACTTATTTAAACGTATGTGGCCACCACATCCTTCGTCTTCTTTTTCCCCGATAAAGGACACTATTTATTGACCCATAAGGAAGCATTAAGGGAATACAAACACACATTTGGTTTTTGCATGATTAGGTTGCACAAAAACACAATCAATACCAACACAAAAACACAAAAAAATCACGCCATCAAAGAGCAAAAAACATACAAGACCGGAGCTACGTCTAGGTGAAAAACAAAACCACAGCGACCCGCAAAATGCAACAACAACCATTGGTGCCAACCATGTCATGACAACATAATGAGCGCGAGTAAGGTTCTTCAAAAACAACGTCTCAGTATAGGAAGCAATGCATGAACGTCACCGTCGCTGGATCCAACCATTGAATGCCAGATCCTGAGCTTTCACCACAAAGATCAGGTCCGAAGAAACTTCAAGCAAAACCCCATGTGCCGCCGCTTATCAGGTATAATCAACTAAAGGTCGGACCTGGGATTTTGAACACCGAGTTCAAGATAGGGTACTCGAGAAGCACGATTAAATCAAACTCCTCATGTGCCGCCGCCTCCACTTTTCACGATCTCATTAGCTGCATACACGCACGACCATGACGCGAGATTCCACGCAAGTGATGACCATGCCCGCATAAGCATGCAATCGAGCCGCGACAAGAGTTGCCCGTCACTCAAAGCGTCGAATGATGAAATCTCCTTTGACGATGGAAAAGGTCACCAACATTGTCAATATATGCAATTTGGGACACTCCGGGCTATAAATGAAAAACTATTATATCAAAATATACAATCAAAACAGGGATGCAACAGAAACATGTGATGTAATTAAAAATAATGTAGTTCAAACGACCACAGAAGAAAGTGTAGTAACATGTGATCCAGTTGAAAAAATATAGTTGAAACACGCGATGCAGTATAAAAAACTAAATTTGGAAAAATGTAGTTAAAACATGCGAGACAGTTGATAAAATGAAGTTACCGCCTAGATGGAGGTCCAGAGGCGAGGAAGAAGACTTAGGCTCCCTCAAAAATGTAAATGTATTTTTAAATTTTGGTAAGCATTTTTTTTAGGATTTGTATGCAAAATAAAATTGTAAAAAAGGTAATATTGAGTGACAGCTTCGAATCATCCCTAATTCATTTGCAACGGCAATTAGAAATTGCATTTGTCCTCGCAGCCAACCTACAAGTAGACACGCAACAGCAGCACCAGAATAGGAACACAAGCTTTAAATTGCCCACCAACCTTCACCCCCACCATAACTGCCACACATCTGAGCACCAAGCCCTCACTGACTGACTCAAGCTACAAGCTCAGCAAGCTCAAGGAGAAAAAATATCTGCATCTGACGGCACCAAGCCCCGTCCGGCCGTCCATTGCTAGCTGGAGAGGAAGGTTCGATGGACAAGACGGTGTACACCGTGAAGGTGGGCGAGGCGACGCCGGCCGCCGGCGGCAGGCCGGCGGCCGGGCCGGTCTACCGGAGCATCTACGCCAAGGACGGCCTCATGCGGCTTCCGCAGGAAATCCATTCCCCATGGGACTTCTTCAGGTTCGTTCATGGGTCCTGGCAGCATGCTGATTTCTTTACACTCCATTCCTAAGCATTCTGTCATGACATTATATACTAAGTTTCAGTGATCCCAGCGCTGAAGGTGTTGAGATTTCAGAGAACTTTGTTCATTTTTTTCCTTTCTGTTTCCGTACGTTCCTGCAGTGGAGCAGTCAAGAAGTATCCCAAGAACAGAATGCTCGGCCGGCGCCAGGTTTCTGAGGGCAAGGTAAAGCAGAGTAATTCAGTAAAATGGGCAAAATGGTAATTAAAAAAGGGATTTTGATTTGGGAGGATGCAAAATTTTGGTGTGAAATTCAGGCTGGTGACTATGTGTGGCAAACGTATGAACAAGTGTACCAGAAGGTTATCCAGATTGGAGCAGCTATCAGAGGCTTCGGCGTTAAGCCGGTGAGTCAAGAATCTTGCTCTGTCTTTAAACGCTGAGAATTTTTTTCGATCTTGGAATCCATAGCAGAGTGTTTGTTCGACATTGTTGATTTGTGTTGGTAGGGGGCTCACTGTGCCATATATGGGTCCAACTGCCCAGAATGGGTCATGGCCATGCAGGTGAGAGTTCATGATATTGATATTCATCTATGTCAAAAAGGTATATTTCAGGAACATTTTGTGAACTGATGTGAGATTTCACTTTGATTGTACTGTTTGTTCTGCAGGCTTGCAACAGCCAAGGAATTTGTTATGTACCACTGTATGACACCCTCGGTACGTTCACGATGCTTGCTCGCACACACTAAGACACAAACCTCTATGTGAATGCACAAGGGTTCACGAAGAACACTTTTTATTTGGGAGAATAATCTGTCCAATATTAGTGTATTTTTTTCTCCAAACAATGATAATTTACATTAGTCCATGAATGGAAGTCTGGATTCTTAACCATGTTTTGCTTTGCACCTTGCAATGTTGTATTGACTGGATAAGTTGCAACGCAATGCAGGACAAAATGCAGTTGAATTTATCTTGGACCATGCTGAGATCTCCATAGCCTTTATGCAGGAGAGCAAGATAAAATCAGTAAGCAAAACCATATATCTTTGACTACTATGAGCATTACCTTAACTATACAAAATATTGTTGTCTTCTGCGTGGCGTCATACATATTAGCATATCTCCAGTAAATGCTACTGTTTCTATAGAGTTGATTAATAGGAACTGAGATACAATAAAAGCTAGCCCTGAACCTGGAGAAATCAATGTTACTAAGCTTGAGATTAGTTGCGAAGACCACAGTTACACATCATTCTTTCCGACACATCTAATTAGTCCCTGAACTGCAATTTTTCAGATTGTCGCCGTACTCCCAAAGTGTACAGCCCACATCAAAGGTTAGCTATCTGGGGTCCGGACATCAACTATTCCCGATTTTGTGTGATTAATTTCTTACTTTATATGTGCAACCTCAGCCATTGTTAGTTTTGGAGATGTGACGATTGAGCTGAAAAGGGAAGTTGAACAATTAGGAGTTTCTTGCTTTTCCTGGGAAGAATTTTCTACAATGGTTAGTGTGAGTTCCTATTAAACTACTCCATTACAAGATCGTAAATGGTCTGACCCATAAAATGCTCTTTTAACAGGGAGAAGACATTCAAGAACTTCCTAAGAAACAAAAGGACGACATTTGTACAATCATGTACACCAGTGGAACAACAGGAGAGCCAAAGGGTGTGATAATCACGAACAGGGCTATCGTAGCTGGGGTTACGACCACAGAGCACCTCCTCCAATTGACAGATAAAGTGGTAAACCTTTATTTACATGCGTCAAAACTAGAATTTCAGTGGGGCTTTTCCCTGTACAGGTCTCCCTTTTTCTTTTCGAAAAAGGTTAAACAAAAGAACAACGATGGAGCATGAATGTGTTCTTATTTATAAATAATTCGTAAGTAGTTTTTCACAAAAATATTTTAATCAAAAAATAGTGAAAAATGGTCATGGTTTGTTCATCTTTGATTTAGAGCTTTGTTTTCCTATCATGTCAACCTGATAAATATTAGTGTTTAATGATAACCTAAATCAAAATATGTTTGCAGGTGGACGAATATGATTCATACTTTTCCTATCTTCCATTAGCTCACATTTTCGATCAAGTAATCGGGAATTACTGCATCTCCAAAGGGGCTTCCATTGGATTCTGGCAAGGGGTATGGAGCTATATCTTGCAAGCAAAAAACATTATGTCACTTGTCTGTAACTTCATCCTCTAAGAGGCAAAACTTTCTTAATAGGACATTAGGTACCTGATGGAGGATGTGCAAGTGATGAAACCAACAATATTCTGTGGTGTTCCTCGCGTTTATGATCGTATATACACAGGTATAATGCAAACCTCCATAATTGTTGTTCCAAAATTCCCACCGTATTGTGTTCTTTGTCATAATTGGGGAATCTTGTGAACTGAAGGTATCAACCAAAAAATTCAGTCTGGAGGGCTAATAGCCAAGCACCTTTTTCAGTATGCTTACAACTAGTAAGTATTTTCAACAAGATTAAATAAACACCTACTTTTTAACTCTTTTTCAGTATATGCTTACAACTCGTAAGTATTTCAACAAGGTTAAATAAGCATCTAATTTTTACTCCCTTTCATGTTTTGAGTTTAAACATAACTAACCCATCAAATTGTCATCAGCAAACTTGGCAACTTAATGAACGGATTCAAACAGCATGAAGCATCGCCATTTTTTGACAAAATAGTCTTCAGCAAAGTACGTAAAATATTTGAAGTTCCCATGTTTCTTTATTTTTACTCCATTGGTATATATTTAAGATTCTTTTATCATTAATGTTACAGATAAAGGAAGGGCTTGGAGGCCGCATACGTCTCATGCTATCAGGCGCGGCACCTTTGCCAAGACACATTGAAGAGTTCATGCGAGTTACCAGCTGCAGTGTCCTCGCACAAGGATATGGTGAGACTGTTAGAATTCTTATGACAACTCTGCTCATCATAACCATATTAGCAAGTTTGTCCTTGGTTCTTTGGTCATGACTCGGTTCATGGGTTCAGCGGTTAACTTGTTATGGACTACGATGATGTGAAATCAATATCAGTAATCTTATCTTAAATTATTTACATAACTCTAGTTACTACCAGTATCCTAGAAATCTAGTTACTTCTGATGCCGAGGGATGATAAACTGTTAACCGTGCAATTGGTATGCAGGGCTCACTGAGAGCTGCTCGGGATGCTTTACGTCGATCGCCAACGTTATTTCGATGATTGGGACGGTTGGCCCTCCCGTGACGGCAGTCGAGGCACGGTTGGAGTCCGTTCCTGAAATGGGCTACGACGCGCTCTGCAGTGCGCCGCGAGGCGAAATCTGCTTGAGGGGACACACCTTGTTCTCTGGGTACTACAAGCGTCCTGACCTCACAGAGGAAGTGTTCTCAGACGGATGGTTCCACACAGGTGCAGCCCTTTTTCTTCCATTCCTAAGCGTACCGCACAACACATCAATGAACATATATGGTCCCTAACAAAATTTGCAACCAATTTATGTACTAAGGTGATATCGGGGAGTGGCAACCGGATGGCACGATGAAGATCATCGACAGAAAGAAGAACATCTTCAAGCTGTCCCAGGGGGAGTATGTAGCAGTGGAGGTCCTGGAAAGCGCATACGCGCAGTCTCAACTCGCTGCGTCGGTACGATAAGCAAAACGGAATGAATAAGTAAATAAAATTGCTGTGGGTCAGATTCATGGTTTTGTTCAGATGTAACTGACCAAGAGTCTCTCCTCTTTGAACAAGGTTTGGGTCTACGGGAACAGCTTCGAGTCCTTCCTCGTTGCTGTGGTCGTCCCTGAGAAGCAAGCCATTGAGGACTGGGCTGCACTTAACGGCAAGTCTGGTGACTACGCTGAGTTGTGCAATGATCCGAAGGCAAGGAGGTACATCCAGGATGAGCTGAATCAAACCGGCAAGAAACTCGGGGTACGTCATCGTCGATACACGGATAAATTTAGCAAGCTATGATCTGCCCATTTTTTTTCCCATCATAAGCTATGATCTCTTGCCATGCATGCAGTTGAGAGGATTTGAGATGCTGAGGGCCGTTCACCTGGAGCCAGTGCCATTCAGCATCGACAAGGACCTGATCACCCCAACTTTTAAGCTCAAGAGGCCCCAGCTGCTCAAACATTACAAGGTTAGAGAGAACAAACTTCATCATGCTCGTATCAGTTAGTGGTTTTTGGTTCACAAAGAGAACAAAATTATGCTGCAGGATCGTGTTGATCAGCTGTACAAGGATGCCAAGATGGGAACTGCACAATGAAAAATGGTGGTTAAACATCAGCAAGTGGATATGAGCTTTCTGAATGTTTCCTCAAGAGTCAAAACTAGTATGATACTATGATGTAGCAACGGTAAGGAAGTTGGCTACGGCTCGAGGCGGCGACACTTTGTACCACTACTACTGCATTCAAGACCCGGATCCAGCATAGATCTGCATTCAAAAGATACATGTCAAAATAAAAATGTATTTGCACATAATGTGCTACTTTTTTTTTTCTCGAGCGAACATAATGTGCTAGTTAGAGCCGGTAAAGTTATCTTAGCTTGTAATCCTTACTACAAACAAGATTAATGGATAACTTTGATATATATAAACCACTACAAAGTTACCGCTTTTGAGAAAGGGCGCTGCTACGCGTCGGCCGCCTCGCGAGCCATTAGATCCGACACAATCTTACCGCTAAACGTCTTGCTCTACTTTGCAACAAACTTCTTGTTGCGGAAACATTTACAAAGAGGTTGTGTTGCGGTTTTTTTTTGCAACATAGATTGTGTCATGGGATTTTCTTTGAAACATAGGCTGTGTCATGGGATTTATTTTTTTGCAACAAAGGTTGTGTTGCAGAAAGAAAATGTATTCACTTTTTTTTTTGCAACATTGGGATATCGATGTGGACGCTGTCGCCGGCCACCTCTGGCTCGACAGAGACATGGAACTGACAACTAGTTATTGGAGCGGCGGAGATGCTGAGGCAGGCGGGCTTCGAGGTCTACGATAACCTCACGCGCACACCCAGGTGCCCACTAGGCACCAGGGCGCGCCTCCCCCTCCTTCCGAAACCAAACCCTCCCGTGCCGCCCCCGCGAGGCAACGGGGAGGGCCCTTCGATCTCCGCCGATGGTCGCCTCCTCCTGCCTCCCCCTCCCTCGCCGCCGCCTAAAGGCGCAGCCTTTTGCACTCAACACCCTAAAGCTTTGTTTTCTTACAAAGAAGGCCAAATTTTTGACAAGTCAGGAGTAGAAATTTCAACAGCATAACACGTTGGTTAGCCGGAGATCCGAGGTTCATAATAATTACATATTGTGTTATAACTGAGATATATAAATACGGTGGGGACGAGCGCCGACGACGAGGGTTGACTCGGGGCAGAGCCAGGGCGGCCATGGCGCCAGGAAGTGTTGTGAAGGGAGAGAGAAGGCGACGGGGACGCGACCTCGCGGCACGCAAGTTCGGCGATGAGCTCCCCGACGCAGCTGCCGGAGGTGAGGCAGAGGCGGCGGGGAGCTGCGGTCGATGGCGCGGGGAGGCGGCGCTGGGGAGGAGCTCATGGACGAGCGCGGGCTCGAGGCGGGCCTCGATGGGCTTCCCAGGGCTCGATCTGGGTCCTAGCGGGCCGCGGCGGCAGGGCTGGACGAGGGGGGGCGACGTGGCGGCCTCTGGTTGGCCGAGGGCGTCGGTTGCGGTGGCGTAGCCCATGGGACAGCGACAAGTGGCGGCGAGGGAGTGGTTGGGCACATATTTCAAGGCAAGGGTGGCGGCTAGAGGTAGGGGAAGGGGTCTAGGGGCTAGGGTTGCCCAAATTTAGAAGGGGATGGTGTTTAAATAGCTAGAGGGAGCTAGGAAAGGTGTATTGAGGAGCCGTTTTCGCCCACACGATCATGATCCGACGACGAAGAGCATGGAGGGGAGTTAGATGGGCTAGTGGGCTGTTGTGGAGAGGTGTTGGGCTGCAAAGAGAAGGCGAGATACGGTCCGGTTCGTCTCGGAGTACCGAAACGTCCGACAGTTAACTCGGTTAACCGTTGGGGCATCAAACGACCTCCAAATGGAATGAAATTTGTCAGGCGGTCTACCGGTGATATACCAAGACCGTTCGTCAACTCTCGGCTCATTCCGAGAACGTTTTTCTCCCGCTCATAAAACAAGATCTTGAGGTGTGGCGAGTGCGTGCGAGTGTGAAAGGACTCGGAGCGGACAACAGAGAGAACCGGGAGACCCGGACGGATGCAAGTTTTGAAAAAACATGCAGATGAAATGCACATGATGACATGGCAAAGTGCAACACGCAAGCAAATGACATGGCAACGACGGCGAATAACTGGAAGATATCTGGCGCATCAGTCTCGGGGCGTTATACCCCCATCCGACTATCATCGACTAGCATCACATCATCCGCAAAGAGCATACACCATGGGTCCATGGAATATCTCCTTGTATATCCCGTGTGACCTCATCCATCACCAGAGCAAAAAGATAAGGGCTCAAAGCTGACCCCTGGTGCAGTCCAATTTTAATCGGGAAGTCATCAGTGTCGCCATCACTTATTCGAACACTTGTCACAACATTATCACACAAGTCATTGATGAGGGTAATGTACTTTGCTGACACTTTGTGTTCTTCAAGACCCACCACATGACATTCCATGGTTTCTTATCGTAGGCCTTCTCTAAGTCAATGAATACCATATGCATGTCCTTCTTTTGCTCCATGTATCTCTCCATGAGTTCTTGTACCAAGAAAATGGCTTTCATGGTCGACCTCCCAGGCATGAAAACAAACTGATTTTTGGTCACGCTTGTCATACTTCTTAAGCGGTGCTCAATGACTCTCCCGCAGCTTCATTGTATGTCTCATCAGTTTAATTCTTCCTAGAACAAAAAAATTCACAAAATCAATTATTTGCACTTTCAGGTTTCAGAAAGTGCAAACTACCCAACTGTACAATTTTAAACCCGAATTTGTACGGAAAGAAATTCTAAACTAGCGATTTGCATAATTTCCCTCATGTGCAAGGATTTGTATCAAGCATCAATTTCCCCTCAAAATGGATGACATTATTTAAGTTGACTTGTTTGTGCATGTGTATGCGGTGTCTCTGTCTTGGTGCATGCTATGCTTGTTGTGTGCCTGCGAGTTACATATAAGTTACTCATCTGGCTTGTCATGTCAGATGCAGGAGATTAGGGCATTGCTGTGGATACTGCTTTTGAGCGCTTGGAGTCGTGTTCCACTGTGTGTTCCACTGTGTGTTCGGCTTCCTGGTTTGCTTGCGCACGTGCCGGCCGGCTTTAGAGTTAGTTGCGGCAGTCCGTTCTGTACGTATTTAGGTCTGCATGCAATATGGTCAGCCAGTAACCGCCCCGATTTTTGCGATCGCCTTCCTTCCATCCATGCACCGGAGGAAGTTCGGGAAAATCGTTGATCAGTTTTGAAGTCGCCGTTGCTGGCCATGTCGACCAAAAGACGCCAACGTGTTCTCACTCGCACGCCGCCGGCACCGGCGTCGGCGACGGAGACGCTCTCAGTCGATCTCGTGCTCGAGATCGTCGCCCGCGCCGACGTGAAAACCATCGTCCGCTGCGCCGCAACCGGCAGGACCCTCCGCCTCGCCATCCTCCAGCCGGCCTTCCGCCACCGCCTCGCGCTTCAAGCAGCGGCCGGCATCGAGTTCGACCCCGCCCTCCTCGTCGGCGTCTCGTACCTGAAATACTACGGCGACGATAGCAGCGACGACACCAGTACCTCCCACGGCGTCGTTCGTACCGTCGAGCCAACCCGGCGTCCCGCCCTCCGGGACGCCGTCAGCATCCGTCCCCATCGGCGGTTCAAGCCCGTGGCCGCCCGAGATGCTCTGTTCCTCCGCTGGTGCGATTCGCCCCAGGTCGACATGCACGTCTGCAACACGCTCACGGGCCAGGTCACCGAGCTACCTCTCGCCGCCCTGCCCGACGTCTACCATCGCGTCCTGCTCAGCGTCGGCGACCTCGGTGGCTCATTCGAGGTGCTCGTCGCGGACGAAAGCATGCGATTCCAGATCTTCTCGTCCAAACACGGCAAATGGGGCGCCGTCCGCGAAGCATCCGTCACCTGGCACGACACGCACCCGAGAAGCACCTGCGCACGCCCGGCCATCATCGGCCGCACCGTCTACTGGATCATCCGCGAGGGCCGCTGGAAACACTACCTCGCTCTGGACGTCGACGCGGCGGAGGCCACCGTGATGGACCTCCCGCCAGGCTTTGCCTCCAGGATGCTGCGCTGCCATTACAGCGAGAAGCACGTCCTCCTGGCCTCGGTGCGTGGCCAGCTGAGCTTGTTCGTCACGGAGACCCTTGGGATATCCATGTGGACGTTCACCTCCTCTGGCTCGGCGGCGACATGGAACCGGCGGCTGGTGATCGGGGCGAGCGAGATCTTGAGGCAGGCGGGATTCTTACATTTGAGGAGCGATCTCACGCACACACCCTTTGACCTCGAGGGGTTCGGGCAAAGAAGCGGCTCATTGATCATGTCTGCGTGCTCTCGCGTGCTCTTCCGCCTCGACATTGGAATGAAGGAGGCACCCGTCGTCGTCAAGAGGATCGGCAGCCTGGAAAGTGGCCGTGTCAAGGACGTCTTCTTCCACGAGATAGATCAAGTCTCTTATCTGCAGGCCATGAATTTTTTCTGAGCGCGCACTTTTTTGCGTTCTTTCTTCTTTCTTATGCAACCTTTTCTTTCATCTTTTGTTAGTAGCAAAAATTCTCCAGCAACATGGCCTGCATCTTTTTTGGATAGTACTATAACTCGCAACCATATTAAATGGCCTTTCAGGTAACATGGAATCGCGGAAAATACTATCAGCAGAACATTTCTCCACAAAGACAATTGTATCGACGGCAGGGGCTACGCGCATGCAAGGAAGGTCAAATAGGTCACCATAACATACGAGCATCAGTTTGGCTGAGGTCTGGTCCTGATGAGATTGATTTGATGTACCGTAACGATTGTAATCCTCAAGGTTAAGCAATAAAATCTCTTTTACCCCGCAAAAAAGGAAGGTTGCATGTAGCATGCAGCTGCTCTTATCAGAGGGCTACACGCGCGTGATCGGACGGCTCCGTGGGCGACAGAATGAGCCGGTTGAATCTGATCTATTTCCATCTGATTAACTAGTAACCACCCGATTTTAGCGATGGCCTTCCATTCAATTGGTCCGGAAATCGCTGCTCAGTTGTGGGTGTGGCGTTTTCGAAGGAAGATAACATGGGGGCCTGTGGAGCAATTCTGTGGGACTGGCATGTTCATTGCAGCAGACTGGTTGAAGAATTCCAATGTCGAGGCGGAATTCCGTGGCGTTTTCGACAATTGGTTGTAATTCAATCTAGGTGCAATCAGACTGCATGGTTCTAATAAAAACTCTGCAACAAACATGACACTATGATGGCAGGCCCAATTCTTGAGGAATGCCGGTTACTTTTAGTTGGTTTTGGGAAGGCCGTTTTAGAGCATTATAATTGTGATTCTAATATGGTAGCTCATGTGCTAGCGCAAAATGGTCGTGCTAATCCATCAAACTTGTGGTTGGATTCACCTCCTGCTTTTATTTCTGAACTTTTAGCGGATGACATAAGCGTTTTTGATATTAATAAAGATAGCCATGATAACCTTTCTCTGGAAAAAAGTTGAAAACGCATTGTGGCATATACTCTATGTGGTGCAAGCTGTAAAATCTTGGAATCCTTAGCTTGGCTGCTTTTTATAAGGAAAAAGCTTTCAAACAACCGACTGATTTTCTCGTCGCATCCGCCGCTCGCGTGACCGTCAGATTGCGACCGACTGGTCCATTGAATCGTGGTTGTGCGTGCACCTTGGGACCAGGCACCACTTGCCTTTGGCGATAGCAGGCAACGATAACCACATGTGTGAGGCAATATCGTTCGATCCCTTGCAGAAAAACTCATAAAAATGATCCTGCAACAAGACATTTGTTACGAAAAATTTCTACAACGAGATTTATGTTGCAGAAAATTTCATAAAAATGATTCTGCAATAAGACCTCTGCTGCAAAATTAATTCTGCAAGAAGACCCTAGCTGCAGAAAATACTGCAACAACAGACTTGTTGCAAATATGGCTTGTCACATAGGTAGATCGGACGCCATCCGCAGCTCCATCCAATGGTCACGGATGCGGCGGATCTTTTTATATTATCCGCTGGCGGATGCGTAGCGTTTTCTTTTTATGACTAGTCAATGTGTACGTGCAATGCACGTTAATTTGAAAGTATATTTAGTGCATGCGGATATTAATTATGATATTATTTATGTGTTATTATGTGATTAGCACTATATTTGGCATGAAATTAACTGCACACTAAACGTGTTGAGCGCTCGATATTGAAGAAATTTAGGTTGTTGGATTGACATGATTTGATGGCCGAGATTAATTGGATCTGCTCTTTGGGTCTTTTTATATTGATATATACGGGTTTACTATTTCACATCTAGATGTGAGATATTATCTCACATCTAACTCTCTCATCCTTAAGGACAAAACAAATCCATGGAAGACTTAAAAAAAAATTCAAAGATGAGGAAGTTAGATGTGAGAGGGAGTTAGATGAGATAATATCGCACATTTAGATGTGACATACACAGACCCGTAGAAGGAAAAATACGACATTTAGTTATACAGATGTGAGATAGAGATACCCATGTACAATATTGTGACATAGATAGACCCATCTACAACTGGAGGCCCCGACTTATACAATATTGTGACATAGACAGACCCATCTACAACTTTTTTTTAAACCTTGGTTTTAGGTCTTATCTAGGACACATCTAGATGTGACATAACTATGTCACATCTAAATATGACATCATCCTATGTCACTAAAGAAACAAGCCCATCCATTGTCTGTTGTATGTTTGTTTGTCTCAATTTCATGTTATTTGTGTGTTTTGTTCGTGAGACAAGCGCCCAGGCCTAGCCCATAAAACAAAACTACTCTCTCCATTTTTGTATACAAGGCCACAAACCCATATTACAGGTACCAAGGCAAAAGTTAATGCATGCCTAAGTCAAAGTTGCAAGCCAGCTTGTCTCCTTATTTGCCGTGTTAATTAATGTGTATTTTCTCTCCCACGCACAACATGCCAATGCTCTCACTCCTCTTTGATTGATTAATGAGGCACATGCAAGCCATCCTTCTCATTCCCGCATGCATGCAAGGGATACTTAATATCTTCCTTTGCTAGTACGAGGCAAACACCATTAATTTTGCTTTGATTAGTGTTAGTGGCCTTGTATAGTTACAAATTATAATTTTGATAGTGGCCTTGCATATAAAAATGGAGGGAGTAAAACGTACTTGCTGTCCTCAGCCACAGTGTTTGAGTACCATGCCAGCACAAGTACCCAGTGTCTTTCACTCTTCACTAAACTGCCAAAATTATAAAAACTAGCCAACGCATATGCGTGCGTGGATTCGTGTAGCCTTAGTCACATGCACGCACAGTTGCTCATCACGTACTAGTAACACAAGAAATTAGAGGGAAAATTGACCGATGTGCATGGAGTATACCTATGGCATGCATGCATGGTTTTTAAATGTGCAGTGGGTTGGTGTGGGATTGACATGTAGACTGGCCTGTATGCTCCTACAAAAATAGAGTTACGTTGTTTGTGTAAAAATAGTGATTATACAATATTGATCACACTAAAACCAAGGTTTAGAAAAAAATAAAAGTCGTAGTTACAAGTCGATGGTTAACTTGCAAATTGGACCCGTAGAAACACACTCCCCTCCCCCTCCCACCAATTGCGAGTCGATGGTTGACTTGCAATTGGGGGCCGTACAAAACACACTCCCTCTCCCCTCCTCAGTTGCGAGTCGATGGTTGACATGCAACTAGGGACCACGACAAACACATGCACCCTTAGTTGTAAGTCGATGGTCGGCTTGCAACTAGGGCCCCCGACAAACATACACAGCCTTAGTTGCGAATCGATGGTTGACTTGCAACTAGAGGCCCCGACAAACATATGTACCCTTAATTGCGAGTCGATGATCGACTTGCAACTGGGGGCCCCGACAAACACACGCACACCCTTAGTTGCGAGTCGACCACCGACTTGCAATTGGGGGCCCTGACAAACACACGCACCCTTAGTTCCGAGTCGATGGTCGCCTTGCAACTGGAGGCCCCGACAAACACACGCACCATCAGTTGCGAGTCGATGGTCGGCTTGCAACTGGGGGCCCCAACAAACAGACACACCCTTAGCTGTGAGTCGATGATTGACATGCAACTGGGCCCTACAAAACAGCCACCACCCTTAGTTGTGAGTTGCCGGTTAACCTGCAACTAGGGCCTGTACAAAAAACTGGTTCCCCTCCACCCCCTAGTCACGCGTTGATGGTTGACTTGCAACTGAGGGCCGTACAAAACACACTCCCTCTCCCCTCCTCACCTGCAAGTCGATCGGTAGACTTGCAACTTGGGGCCCTCGACAAACACACACATACACCACCCCCCTCATTGTATCGAGTGCATGGTTGACTTGCAACTGGGACCCGTACAAAATATGCTCCCCTCTCTAGTTGCACGTTTGTGGTTTGCCATGCAACTGGGGACCACGACAAACACAAGCACCCTTAGTTGCGAGTTGATGGTCAACTTGCAACTGGGGCCCCAACAAACACACACACCCTTAGTTGCGAGTCGATTGTTGGCTTGCAACTAGGGGCCCCGACAAACACACACCTTTAGTTGCGAGAAGATGACTCGGGACCACGACAAACACACCCACCCCTTAGTTGCGAGTCAATGGTCGGCTCGTAACTGGGGGCCTCGACAAAGACACACACACACACACACACACACACACACACACACACACACACACACACACACTTAGTTGCGATTTGATGGT
>NC_041388.1:607125820-607149662 GCF_002162155.2 Triticum dicoccoides | reverse complement strand
TGACATGCAACTGGGCCCTTCAAAAACAACCGCTATCCATAGTTACGAGTCGACGGTTAACTTGCAACTAGGGTCCGTACAAAAAACATGCTCGCCTCTGCCTCCTAGTTGCGTGTCGATGGTTGACTTGCAACTAGAACCCATACAAAACGCTCTACCCTCCCCAGTTGCATGTTGATGGTTGACATGTAACTGGGGACCATGACAAAAATGCACGCATCGTTAGTTGTAAGTTGATGGTCGGTTTGCAACTAGGGACCCCGACAAACACACACAGACCCTTAGTTGCGAGTCGATGGTTGACATGCAACTTGGGACCACGACAAAACACACAGCCTTAGTTGCGAGTGGATGGTTGATATGCAACTGGAGACCACGACAGAAGCACACGCACCCTTAGGTGTGAGTGGATGGCCAGCTTGCAACGGGGGGACCTGACAAGACACACACCCTTAGTTGTGAGTCGATTGGTGACATGCAACTGGGGACCATGACGAAACACACATACCTTTATTTGCGAGTCAATGGTTGGCTTGCAATTGGGACCTTGAGACACACACACCCTTAGTTGCGAATTGATGGTTGACATGCAACTGGGGACCACGACAAACACACGCACCCTTAGTTTTGAGTTGATGGTCGGCTTGCAACTAGAGACTGCAACACCCCCCCCCCCGGTTGTGAGTCGGTGATTGACTTGCAACTCCAGGCATACAAACAAACTTCCCTTGATCAGGGAGTTTACAGACATATGCCTAGCAGGGGTGCATGTCCAAGTCAAAAATGACCACAACACCCTTCCGAAGAGAAAAGTCAGAAGTGAATTTCTTTCAACCACTGCCCTTGATCACGGTCTTGTGTACCCCCTTCACAAGATCGATAGAGTACTTTGGTCCATGGGCTTCAAATCGCATGTACTTGCTGGTAACGTCATTGACGTAGACCCTTGCATTGCATGGCTCCAGTTGTGTGTGGAGGATGGACTTGCAATTCGAACAAAAATGGGTCGGGACCTCAGTTGCGCATCGAGGTTGGAGTTGCAACTAAGACAAATGGCCCCCTCCCCTAGTTGCATATTGAGTGTGCACTTGCAACTAGGACAAAAATATTGGTCGGCCTCAGTTGCATATCGAGTGTGGACTTGCAACTGGGATGAAAACAAAACTACGGACCTAGTTGTGAGTTGAGGGTGGACTTGCAACTGGGACAACTATGAGCCTAGTAGCGAGTCAAGGATGGACTTGCAACTGGGATGAAAAATGAACTAGAATACTAGTTGCGAGTTGAGGGTGGACTTGTAACCCAGATGAAAAACAAATTATGGGCTCAGTTGTGAGTCTAGGGTGGACTTGCAGCTGACATAACTACATAAAACTATGATACCAGTTGTGAGCCAAGGGTGGACTTGCAACCGGGATGAAAACAAACTATGGGCTCAACTGCGAGTCAGATGGACCTGCAATTGGGACAAAAACAAAACTATGGATCCAGTTGTGAGTCAAGGGTGGACTTCCGACTGGGACAACTACGAAACTATGAGCCCAGTTACAAGTCAAGTGTGGACATGCAACTAGGATGTGATGAACTACAGACCTAATTCCCACTCAAGGGCGGACTTGTAGCTGGGATAACTACACAAAACTATGATACCATTTGCGAGTAGAGGGTGGACTTGCAACAAGAACAATAACAAGCTAAAATCCTAGTTGTGAGTTAACGTGGACTTGCAACTCAGATGGCAACCAAACACATGCCCAATTTCTAGCTGTGGGTGGACTTGCAACTAAGGCAACTACGAGCCCATTTGTGAGTCGAGGGTGTACTTGCAACTGGGACAACTACGAGCCCATTTGCGAGACATGGATGAACTTGCAACTAGGACATGGGCTTGCAACTAAGACAACCACAAAGCTACAAGCCCAGTTGCGGGTTAAGGGTCGACTTACAACTGGTATGAAACAAATTATGGTCTCAACTGCGAGTCAAGGGTGGAATTGCAACTGGGATGAAAAACAAAAACACATGCTTCAGTTGCGAGTCGAGGGTGGTCTTGCAACTCAGACAATTACGAGCCCAATTGCTAGTCGAGGGTGAACTAGCTGGCAACTCGGGCAACTACCAAAATACGAGGCCAGTTGCGTGCAAGGGCCGACTTGCAACTGGGACAATAACAAAACTACAAGCCCAATTACGAGTCGAACGTGAACATGCAACTGGGATGAAAACCAATACATATGCCCAGTTGCTAGGTGATGGTGACTTGTAACTTGAATAACTACGAGCCCATTCGCGGGTCAGGGGTAGACTCCATAAATTCACCAGAACACAACGAAAATGAACAAAAAGGAAACAGGCCACGTGCCCAAAACAACAACATATATGGGCATGTGAAAAGAAACGCGAGAACAATCCGACATGGAACAAATGGGACATGAGGACGCGCGATAAAAAAGAACAAGTTGACATAGGTATGCATGATCGAGTTTGTGCGAACATTAAAGCAAATAAATCAGATAGTTATAGTTAAATTTATAGTTAAATGAGGCATCACTAAATCTATCTAGATGAGATTTGCTGCAAATCGGAAAGAAATCTACTTACGCTCTCATCGAACTACACGCTCAAACCAAAATAAACAAAAGATGAGAATAAAAAGAGACATGCCCATGAAATGTAGACCGACGCTTCCTCTCTTTGTCTGTCGGGGTCTGCCACTTGACCAAAGGGCATGGTCGACTAGAGCTTCGAAAAACTACAACCCACAAAATAAACTCAATGCACAAAATATAACACAACGACAACGAGCAGAACTCAAAAAACACCTATATCTAACAATATGTGAGTTAGACGAGACATTGTTAACTCTTATCGCGCCACAGGACCCTCAGCCGCGCCACGAAAACGGCGAAACAAAAGACGCACACGCGAGCAAGCTGACAAGTAGACACCATACATATGGCGCGACAGGGGACGCTCGCGACGAAACAACCCGATCAAGATTTTCATGGCATTTAAAGCAAACAGATGACAGGGAAAACAGTACAAAAAATTAAAACAAATAAATAAACAAGGAAAAAAGAGATGGAAAGGAGGAAATAGAGAAGACAAATAGAAACAAAAAATCATGAATTTAAAATAGTTCATAATTTAAACAAATAAGGAAATAAAAAAAGTAAAAGAAAACGGCGAATACATGGAACTTGGTCGTGACAAAAAAAATTGAAACAAGTCGAGACATTAAAAGGCTTGACTATTTCACAACTAAATCATGCTTTTACTTTCCGAGTATGTATTTTTTCACAAAGAAGAAAAGGACACATCAGCCTACAACTTTGCTAGCATGGCAATGGCCCGAGGCAGCAAGGGGACACAATCTAAAAAAACAAAGTCAGCCCAGGTAAAACACAAGCCCACACCAGGCACACAAAGGCAGGAAACGGCCACAGCAACGACACAAGAAAACAGCGTGACAAGGAGACACCAGTGGAACGCACGCGGGAAGAAAAGCAATTTTTTGCACGAATCTTAAAGCTTTAATGTGTGATGGATAATCTAGATGTGACATAATAACTAAAAAACATCTAGATATGATTTAGTCAAACTGTTTTAGAATTGCCCGCGGCAGTCCGTACTGTTAAGTCCGGATTTACTTCTATAATAACCGCCCCGATTTCCTTCCCCTTTATAATCGCTGGAGATTACCTTCCCCTCAATGATCCGTGCCTCCGGTAAATTCGCACGCCGACGATGTCAACCACAACACGGCGCCGACGTGTTTGCACGCCGCCGGCGTCTGCGTCGACGAGGAAGACTCTCTCGGTCGATGTCCTGCTCGAGATCGTCGCCTGCTCTGACGTCACAACCATCGTCCGCTGGGCCGCAACCGGCAAGGTCCTCCGCCGCGCCATCCTCGAGCCGGCCTTCCATCGCCGGCTCGTGGCGGCCGGCTTTCAGTTCGACCCCGCCCTCCTCTTCGCCGTCTCGTACGAGTCGTACCTGAAATACGACAGCCACAGACGGTACACCCTCCGCGTCGTTCATACCCGCGAGCCAAGCCGGCGCCGCGCCGACGAGGACGCCATCAGCATCCATCACCATCGGTGGTTCAAGCCCGTGGCCGCCCGAGATGTTCTGCTCCTCCGCTGGTGCGACGCGTTCCGCGTTTCTTCCCGGGTCGACCTGCACGTCTGCAACATGCTCACCGGGCAGGTCACCGAGCTACCTCTGGCCACCGTGTCCGACGTGCGCCAGAACCAATACGTGCTGCTCACCGTCGGCGACGTGGGTGGATCGTTCGAGGTGCTCGTCGCGGACGACGACACGCGATTCCAGATCTTCTCGTCCAAGCAAGGCAGATGGGGCGTCGTCCGCCAAGCCTCCGTCGCCCGGCACCGCCCGATAAGCAGCTCCTCCCTCCCGGCCATCATCGGCCGGACCGTCTATTGGCTCGTCCTTGTGAACGACCGGCAACGCTACTACCCGGGCGGGCCGGGCCCAGAGAGGATCCTCGCCCTAAACGTCGACGCGGCGGAGGCAACGATGATGAAACTCCCGCAGGGCTGCATCTCCAGCCTGATGCCCTACCGTCACAACGACAAGCACCTCCTCCTGGCATCGGTGCGTGGCCAGCTGAGCTTGCTCGTCACGGAGAGCCTTGGGATAACGATGTGGACGTTGACCTCGAGGGGCTCGGCCTCGGCGGCGACATGGAACCGGCAGCTGGTGATCGGGGCGAGGGAGATCTTGAGGCAGGCAGAGCTAGAGGTGGGCGATGATCTCACGCGCGTATGCGTTGACCTCGAGGGGCTCGGGGAAAAAAGCGGCTCCTTGATCCTGTTTGTGGGCTCTGGCATGCCCTTCCGACTCGACCTTGGAATCAACAAGGAGGAGGCACCCATCCTCAAGAGGCTTGGTAGCGTTGAAAGTTTGGGTGTCAAGGAAGTGTTCTTGCACGAGATAGATCGGTCCTCTTTGCTGCAGGCCATGAAATCTTTCTGAGCGTGCACCGTCTTGCTTTCTTTCTCCTTTCTCATTATGCAGCCTTTTCTTTACTTTCTTCATTCATAGCAATGCACCACAATATGTGGATAACTATTATTGACGTATAATGTGTTGCCTAGTCTCTTTCATTAGATCGGTATTTTGATTGCATTGGCTAGAGCATGCACTTCTACATTAGTAGGGTAATTTTGGGGATGATATATCTTCTAGCCCTCGTAATCAATTACGCCCATTGTTGCAGCTAGATCCGCCAAATACTGGCGCCCCTATGTCTCGCTTATAACGAGACGTAAGGAAGCCTCACGGCAGGGGAGCGCCACGGCCTCCTTTTTATTTTTCAGGTTTTTTATTTTATTATTTTGTTTATACTTTCAAATATTCTAGATAAATATATTACAAAAGATACATTGTTAATAAATATTTAATTTTTTTAGATGTTTCTCATCTATACGGAAAATAAATACAAAATATAGAATATGTGTGAAAATTTTTGATAATGTATTCAAGAAAATGTAATGTAGCATTTAAAAAATATTAAATAATTATTTGGATTTTTTAATCAAGCATTTGAAAAAAATTAAATGTATATAGAAAAAATGATGACAATGTATTCAGAAAACAAATCTTGTATTGTATTTAAAACATGTTAAACTTATATTTAAACATTTTTAATCAAGCATCTAAGAAATGCCAAATCTATATAGAAAAAATGTTGACCATGTATTAAAAAATGTTAAGCTCAGCGGGATTTTTTGCTCTTGTTTGTAATTTTACTCCTTGACTGGTATACCTTTGTGCAAAGACTAGCGTTCTTCTGAGTTCCGTTAGGTCGGTACGTACGTGACTTGTACTATGATCATCATGATATAAATGAAACATGTATTATCATGCAAAAAATATCACATTTGAAATAATGTTTATCAAGCATTTGAAAATTGTAAAATGTGTATAGAAAATAGGTTGACCATGTATTAAATTTTAAATATTGTATTTGAAAAATGTTAATCAAGCATTTAAAAATGTTTAACATGTGTATAGAACAATGTTGATCATGTATTCAAAAAATTTTAATCTTGTATTTGAAAAATGTTAATCAAGAATCTGGAAAATGTTGTGCATATAACATATGTTTACTATGCATTCAAAAAATGTTAAACATGTATTTTAAAATGCAGGTTTTTTCGGCTCCGGTCTTCGGTTCTCGGTTTTTATGCCCACCCCTGGACACGAGAAGAAGCCGACCATGTCGACCAAAAGACGCCGACGTGGTCGTAAGCCGCCGCCCTCGTCGTCAGCGAGGGAGGACCTCGCGTTAGATCTCCTGCTCGAGATCGTCCTACGCTCTGACGTCACGACCGTCATCCGCTGCGCCGCAACGGGCAGGGCCCTCCGCCGCGCCATCCTCGGCCCGGCCTTCGGCCGCCGCCTCGCACTTCAAGCAGTCGCGGCCAAGTTCGACCCCGCCCTCCTCCTCGCCGTCTCGTACCATGAATTCGACTACCAAAGCAACACCCCCAACTATCGCATCATCCATGCCCCAGACCAAGCAAACCAGCGTCTCGCCTGCCAGGACGCCGGCACCATCCACCCCCCGTGGCTCACGCCCCTGGTCGCCAGAGACGGTCTGTTCCTCCACCGGTGCGTTTACCGTTCTCTTGGCCGCATCTCCCTGCACGTCGTCAACACCCTCACCGGCCACGTCACCCACCCACCTCTAGACACCGTGCCCGAGGCGTACCGACGCGCCTTGCTAAGCGCCGGCAATGGTGGCTCCTTCGACCTGCTCCTCACGGACAATAGCATGCGGTTCCAGATCTTCTCGTCCAAGGACGGCAAATGGGGCGCCGTCCGCCAGGCCTCCTTTGTCCCCCCGCACCCCCCCCCCAAACAAATGGGGTGTTTTTTTCCTATCCCGCCGTCGTCGACGAAAAAGGGTTTCCCCCCGCTTTGTATTATAAAGCACCCAACCGATACAACCGACGATAGGGGTTGGGGCGGAAGCAGCACAAACACGGCCAAAAGAAAGGAAAGAGAAAAAAAGAAAAGAAACAAATGCCGATAACGGCGGATCGACAAAAACGACGAAGCCTCGTGACCGCTGCGTCCACCGGAGATCACCCACCAAGCTCCGAGACTCCGAAGTGCCGGTACCCAACAACACCTCCAAAGGGACGCGACGATGACGATGCTGCTGCCAAGGGTTTCCCCCGGTACACGGCGAGGAGAGAGGAAGGGTAGCCCCGACGCCCTCCAAGAAGGTCCGACGGCACCCTCAGGCGCCACCGCGTCGGTGTCGGCCAAGCCAACAAAGATTTCTCCCGATCCCAGCCCCTACCTCAGGCACTCTGGAGCTCGCCACCAGACCGACCACCACCCTGCGCCAACACGAACACGAAGCTTCCCACGCTGTCTCACCAAGCACCGCGAAGATGGTCTGCACAACGGAGAAGAGGAGCCGGGACTAGGGCAACAACACCATCGGCATACGGGAGGGCCCCACCTCCACCGTCCACGACGGTAGCCGACCGGACGCCATGGCAGGAGCCTACCGGGCCGTCGTCGGCCGCACCATCTACTGGATCTACCGTCGAAGCGGCTCGCGAATGAACCCGGAGTGGAGGATCCTCATGCTGGACGTCGACGCCGCGCAGGCAACGACGATGGACCTCCCGGCAGGCTGCATCTCCAGCATGATGCCCTACAAGGACAAGGGCGAGCAAAGCCTTGTGGACCAGCACCTCCTCCTGGCCTCGGTGCATGGCCGGCTGAGCTTGTTCGTCATGGAGAGCATTGGGATATCGATGTGGACGCTGTCGCCGGCCACCTCTGGCTCGGCAGAGACATGGAACCGGCAACTAGTTATTGGTGCGGCGGAGATATTGAGGCAGACGGGTTTCATAGTCTATGATAACCTCATGCACACCCTTTAACCTCGAAGGCTTCAGGGAACGAAGCTGCTCCATCATCCTGTCTCTGGGCTGTGGCCAGCTCTTTCGGCTTGACCATGGAAGGGGAACTTTTGGTCTATGGGGACATATGCACCCTATATGGGAAAAAAATTTAGTAATTCAACAAAAAGTCGGAAATTCCTGAAAATATTTTTGAAATAAACTTGACCTTCTATTGTATTTGTGAGAAAAAAATCCATGAAAAAAATATCCCTTTGACTTCTTTTCAAAAAAGACAAATTTTTGGCTAAATTAGTGTGAATAGTGACCTATAATAGCAAATAAATTTTGTCTTTTTTGCTGTGAGGTCAACTTTTGTTTTTTTTCGTCGGGATTTTTATACTAGTGCAAAAGTAAGTCAAGTATTTTGTCAAAATAGTTCTTACCTATTTTGACTTTTTATTAAAAAATTAAAAATAAATCCCCATATAGGGTGCATATACCACCAGGAACACAAGTGTATTTCCCCTTGACCATGGAACTACGGAGGAAGCACCTGTTGTCACGAGGCTGATTAGCCCTGGAAGTGTTCAGGTCTCGGGAGTGTTCTTGCATGAGACGGATCGGATCACTTTGTTGAAAGCCATGAAATCCTTCTGAGAGCTTAAACACAATTGCCCTTTTGCCAGCCCCATGAGCAGGAAGGTCTGGGGGGTAGCATATGCAATAATTAAACCATTCGGCATTGTGTCGATGTAGATATTCTCTTATGCAAAAGAAGGTTCAACAATAGCATGTGGCTGTTTGTGTGCAGGGATTTTGCAGATATTTTCTTAACTCTCGTCCGTTTAGGAGGAGAATATTGCGTATGTTCGCTAAGCTTGATGACATTTCATTCTCTATTGTTGTGATATACATGAAGATGTAAAAATATATGTTATTGCTTGGCAACACGTTAGTAACACACGGATTTTTTTTAAGTACGCAAATTGCATACCATATTTTATAGAAGGGAGATATTTGATTACAAGAAACCTAACGAGATGCGAACATCATCGTTGGTGCACCCACTCCAAAGAAACTAGCAAGCTACTCTCTCACAAAACGTTATAACCCTCCTATTCCATTCCTAAATTGGATGCATGGAATTTAAACTGGACGCACATGGTTGTGTAGAAGTTGTTAATATCAGTTATTAATATTAATAAAATACAGAGACTTTTAAGTTTGACAAAAGATTGAACAAAATATGATAGAATTATTATGGATTTTGTGGTTGATTTTGCAGGTAACTGCGTGTAGATATCTCTAGATAAAGTATAATAAACTTTGTGGTCTAAGTTAGATTCATCCACAACGCTCTCGAGGTAGATCATCCTGTACTTTGTATTCCATCACAATCAATACAACAGAATAGGGACATAGGGTTTTACCTCTTCGAGAGAGCCCGAACCTGAGTAAACATCGTGTCTCTTGTTCGTCATGTTACCATCTAGCCAAGATCACCAGCTCGGGACCGCCTACCCGAGATTTGCCGGATTTAACCCCGACGGGAGGGGGCTCGGTCGTCGGGATGCTGCTCCTGGCTTGGGAGGGTGTCTCGGGCGTCAGTGCCGTGGGGGTGAGTTGCTCCTTCCCATGGGCTTGCTTCTCCTTGCTTACCACGGGATAGGTGGCGGTGAGGACGGGAACCGGCGGGAAATTGCCTGGGAAGGCCGGATCTATAGGCGGAAGGGAGGATCCAGCCGGTGACAGGTGGGGCGGGGCTTGGTGGTGGGAATGACGGTAGCGGGAGTTTTGGGAGGGAGAACATGAGTGAGAGGGGGAGATACGTGTGAGGTACCGGTGTTCCTGTTGCTTACCTGTTCGAGCGAGCAAGAGTGGTCGAATCATTTTGTTTTGCGGTGGCACTGTTGAGGTAAGTAAGAGGAACTCCAGATTCGGGAAAACGGGGAGCCCAAGATCACTTCGTGAATTTAGCTTCCTGGATCAAAAGCGTTCAGGCTGGCTACTCTGAAAATTTGTGAAGTTTGGAGCTAGAGAGATTCAGAACAGACCCGTAGATATGCTTTAGCAAAACCGATTAACAAAATACTGAAATTTGTAAAAGTTTTTCGCAAAAGTTTTTCCGCAACACCATCTATGTTGCAAAAGGACGAATATGAAGAAAAAAAATTGTAACACAACCTTATTGCAAATGTTTCTGCAATATGAGCTATGTTGCAAAGGGTTCTGCAAAACGGGCTTTGTTGCAATTGTGAGGACGAGACCGAGCCGCTAAATCTAGATGTGGCCAAATCTAACGGTTATCGAGGTGGCGGATCTTTTTGAAAGATCCGACGGCTAGCACTCCTCACTAGAATTATTATGGATTTTGTGGTTGATTTTGCATGTGACTCCGTGTAGATATCTTTATCTATAGATAGAGTTTAAATAAACTCTGCGTGTCATGTATACAAATTTACGCCCTGTTCACGTTAGTGTCCGTGTCCGTGTGTGGGTCCTCGATATGAACGGCAGTAGCAGCGTGTCCTAGTCCTAGTCCAACACAAGTTCCCTGCATCGATCGCCTATGGGGGTGTTTGTTTCCAGAAACTTTTTGGTGTAGGGACTAAAAAAAGTCCGTAGCAAACCAAACAGGGTGGGACTTTTTTGAGACTTTTTGCTAAAAGTCCTTAAAAGCACCTCCTTAAGAGTCTTTTTTAAAAAGTCCCAGAAACTAGAAAAGGTCCTAGGACTAGAGAAACAAACACCACCTATAAACATACGGCGTACGTTTGATCTCGAGGAAGTACAACAGCAGCACACGAGTTCTTTCGATTTCGATCAGCCAACACAAAGGCGAAGGCGAACTACGTACCGGGAGTTGCCGGCGGCCATGGAGGAGTTGGTCTTTCTCGGCGACAGCGGCAGCGACGCCGAGACCGTGTGCTCCATGGACGACAGCGGGAGCGAGGCGGGCTTCGCCATGGTGCAGCGCAGCCGAAGCCATGCCAAGGCTGAAGGCGGCAAGAACCAAGACAAGGAGGAGGAGAGCGACGAGGACGACGACGATTACTTCGACCTCAACCTCCCGGCCCTCGCGGGCAGCAAGGCCGTCTTCGACGCCAACGGAGATTGCTTCGATTTCGATCTGGCGGCTAGCATCCTGAGCATGGGCAGCGTTGGGTACGACAGCGGGTTCCACGGCGCCGACGCCGAGGACGACATTGACACGCTGAGCCTTGGCGCGCCGGACGGCGACGGCACCGTGCACCCAGAGCGCGTCCTCTGTGCCCACTGCGCCAAGATCGACACCGACCAGAGCTCCCACGCGGCGAAGCTGGTCACGTACGATGACATCGATACTGGCAGCTCTGACGACGAGCTCTCAGACGAGGATGACACCGATCAGAGCTCCGACATGGCCGGATTGGTCAAGTACGACGACATTGATACTGGCAGCTCTGACTCGTCGGAGAGCGACTACGGCGATGACGGCGAGCTCTCAGACGAGGATGACACCAACGGCTCTGTCTGGGCGGAGTTGGTCAACTACGACGACATCGACACCGGCAGCTCTGACTCGTCGGAGAGCGACCACGACGGCAACGATGAACTGTCGGACGAGGATGACACCGATGGCAATGTCGCTCCGCAGCAGCGCCCCTTGACAGCCATAGCCACGCGGCGGCCCCCTACTGCGCCCCACCTCTTCTTCACCCAACGGAGCCGATCGACTTACAAGAGCACCGACGCGGAGGAGGGCGACGACGAAAGCACCATGAATTCCTCCGACGCGGCGGAGGACGACGACGACTATGAAACCGAGAGCTACTCTGCCAAGGGTGACAATGACGATGATCACACCAAGACCTCTTACACGTCGTTGGCTCACCGGGATGAGGTTATCTCAGGGTTCGTCGGCACAATGATGACCAGAGCAGATGCGCTGGCGCGGTTCGACGCGGTGGAGTCTGCGTTGGAGCTCCCGCAGTACAGTCTGAGCAGATCTGACGTCCACGCCTGGAAGGCCGCCCTCGGCAAGGGGAGGGCGGAAGTTGTCGCGCGGCCCCGGCCCCCCGTCCCGCCCCACCTCTTCTTCACCCAGCCGAGCCCATCGACCTAGCTCCCGACGCAACTTTCAGATTTTGATTGAAATTGAAATATATATACTCCATTGTCAGTACCGTGTGCTTCCATCTTATCCAGCCATATATTTTTACGTCTGCTAGGGCTTTATTACTTGTAGTATGAAATTGGTGACACTGTGTTGGTGTTTTTTTTTAGTGAACACTGTATTGGTGGTTGATTAGTGTTTATCTCAGTTACTGGCTTACTGCACATGTAATTGGAGTGTCTGATGCTTTGTTATAGTGATTTCTTCACGGGTGTCTTTATCCTAGTAAGTACAGTTCATTCTCAGTATTAGAAGTTTTTAATTTTACTAAGACCATATCTGCAGTATTATGTTGCGATTTCACAATTTATCAGCACAAGTCAAATTTCGTTGCAATTTGCGATTAGCATAGGATTTACTACAGTTGCTGTGAAGGAAAAAAGTTATAGCAAAGACATGTTGCAACAAGTTTTGTGTTAATGCAATGAGTTTTTGTTGTTGCAATAGGCTATTTTCTTAGTAGTCTTTCATGCAGCGAATAACATGATGCGCAAAAGTTGGAGCCATACGACCTAAGAGCGGCTCTAGCAGAGTCGCCATATTGGCAATGCTACCGACATGCGATATGGCAAAGTCCGATATTTGCTACCCTCATAATCATTGGATCCACTCATCAACACGGCATCATTTTTGGGCAATATGGCAACTCTGGTAGAGTTGCTCTAAGATATGTTCTTCCCAACAACCGTCAACCATTGCGCACCATTGCCTTTTTCCTTCACGGATGATAAGAGTGTCGTGGATTGGGTCAGTCGATGTTCATGCAATACATGTTGAGCAGCTAGCTCCATGTTGGCGAGAAAGGCATGGTGGTCAAGGGTGAGGAATGGGCTGGGGGCGAGGGTAGCGAGAGGTGTCTGGAGCTCAATGAAGAGGGAGCAGTGGCGATGGCACGGACCACACTCATAGAGAGAGCGGCATTGACGATCTTGTAGAGAGAATGGATAAGGCATGTGCTATATGGATATACTTGGATGAGTCCTCCTATGCTTAGAATGTGGAATAGAGATGTAACACGCCCCCTGCCGTGTGGGTCATGGCCTATTTAGTCATCAGTTTTTTAACGTTTATTTGATAGATTGGGGGCTAGCTTGTCGTGGAATTGTCACAGCAGATGTCCTAGTATGAGGACTTAGTCATGGAGCCATCGCGATGAGGTTAGCTTAAAGGGGTTAATCAGGAAAAAGGCCACGAGGAGTTTATACTGGTTCGGCCCCTTACGATGAAGGTAAAAGCCTAGTCCAGTTGTATGTGGTATTGCTAGGGTTTCGATGAGCCGGGGGGGGGGGGGCGAATACGCTTGACCCGGCTCTCGATTTGTTGTTTCTCGTCCTAAGCCACCTCTAGGTCGTCCCCTTATATACACGGGTTGACGTCCTGCGGGCTACAGAGTCCCGGCCGGTTTATACAACGTATCTGGCTCTGTGACCTTTGTTACATACCTTACAATAGAAGTTTACATACACGGCGGTTTATATCTATGGGCCTTAAGCCGCCTTCGGGTCTAGGCCCTCTACTAAGCCTATCTATGAACCGCCATATGATCTTGGGCTTCATTGTGATGAATCTTCCTAGGGATGACCCGGCCCCTCCTGGGCGGGTCATACCTAATAGTTATATCCCCAACATTAGGCCCAGATTGATTTAAACTTGTTCATGTCAATCTTTAACACTTAGCAAAATCCTTCCACGTCTGTTGTGAAAACCTTATAACTCGTCATGACGTCATCTCCAAAAATTTCGGAAACCGCCACGACGTCATCTTAACGGATCTTTATCTTAATGTCTTTCCGAAAATTGAGGCGTCTAATTAGCTGGATAACCATCATTTGGCCTCCACGTCTTTCGCGCCTGCCTGTTTTCCTGTTTCCTTATAAATAGGGCGGTAGATTCAACTTACATTCTTCTCCTTTTCCTTTCTTCCTCCTTGCGACGCATCGACCCGCACGCGCCTTGCCGCCGTCGACCTCCGTCTCCGACCTCAACTCCAGCCGCTGCATCGTCCTGAACAGACCAGAGAACTGCGCGCCTCTCCACTGTCCTGACCGCATCAGTAAGCTCTTTTCCCTTCATCATAGATTTATTGTTAGGTTTTGTCGGTGTTCGTCAGTGTTCGTCGATGTTCATCTCCGCCCTTCTTTCTTCTTTTTTAGATCCATGAGTTAGATCCAAAAAACATATGAATCTTGCGCGGTAGTGGTTTCAGCACTTGTTTTCGACACTAGAATATACCCCCACCGCGACAGATCTCCTCTAGGGCATCTTGCCTTTCCACTGTCAGCTCTGTATATTTCGAATTTATTTCCCTTTTCTAAACAGTGATAGATCCAAATTTATAACCTTAATGTGCAGAACCTATTTGTCCCAACACTTAGCAAATTTTACTCTTGATACCTCCTGAATATCTTAGTCATGGCGGCTTACTCTGCCGGCTTACCATTACTCCATATACCATTAGCCCTTACTTAAGCTGCCACCCTGAACATATATTGCACTTGCTAACTTGCAATTTTAACAATCATCTTGAGCCGGCCAATTTTTCCTGTCTTTTAGGTTGTTCTTTCACCATGCCGCCCAAAACAATCACAACCTGCAACTCGGTTCCCTCCACAGTCACCGAGGACACCTTCAAGGATTTCGTTACTGTTGGATATCTGCCAAATAAGAGCGTGATGCATTACCGTGCTCCTAACCCGGCTGAAGAAAAGCCTCAACCTAAAGATGGTGAAGTTATCGTCTTTACTGACCATATGAACCGGGGTTTCTCGCCACCCGACTCTAAATTCTTCAAAGATGTCTTAAACTTCTTCAAACTCCATCCGCAAGACATTGGACCCAATTCCATATCCAACATCTGTAACTTCCAAGTCTTTTGTGAGGTATACCTTCAAGAAGAACCTACTGTTGAGCTTTTTAGAGAGTATTTTTATTTGAACTGGCAGAACGAGTACACAAATGGGCCCAGTTTGGAGCTTGGTGGGATTTCAATTCAGCGCATACGAGATGCCAGCTTCCCTCAAGTAGCTCTGACAAGCCATCCTAAAGACTGGAACCAAACATGGTTCTACTGCAAAGATATCTCTCCATCCGATGAGAATCCATTGTCGGGTTACCGGCCTGAGCGCCTTGATTCAAATTACCAAATCCCTAATAAACTTACTGCCGCTGAACGCAAGAAGCTTATTCCTACCATCAGAAAAGTTCAAGCCTTGCTGGGAAACGGCTTAACTGGAGTCGACTTAATCCGCTGCTGGGTCGCATGGCGGATCACCCCCTTAAACCGCCGCTCTGGTTTGATGTGCAATTATACCGGAGGAACAGATGATCCTTTACGCCATAGCTCTCTGCGACTGACTGAAGAGGCCATCGTTGAGATGGCAATCACACATGTAAATAGTAAATATGAAGACTGCAGCAAAGTGGGTTTGAATCCTTTCTGCAAGCTTAACCCTGCACCAGAGGTAAATTTTTTGACTTCTTTCTCCTTTAACACTTAAACATTGCATGAACTCCAATATGTTATCCTTTCTGCAGGTTAATCTGACTTCTGGAAGGCCAAATATGACCATGAAGTTGCTAAAAAGGCTAAGGCTGCTGCGAGAGCCGTCAAAAAGACCAGCAGGCGGTCTAAAAAGAAGCCAAGTGCCTCTGAGTTGTTAAAGCTGGATGACGCCTCTGAGTCGGAGGTAGCCCTTGATTCTCTTGTCTTGTTTTTTAACAACCTTATTGACACTGACTATTGCCAGGATGACACTGGGGCCAGCCAGGCAGTCGAAGAAGAGGTAAATATTATTTCCTCAGACTTAGAACCTTTACCAAGGCAGAAACTTTGGCGGGTAACCCGGAAAGTAAAGTTTTCACACCCCTTGGCTTATATAGATCCTCATTTTCTTTTGAAACAACAGCAACATGAGAGCCGCTGCCAGACCCGGACCAGTGGAGATGGCGATTTACCCTCCGCTTACCGAACACTCCTCGGAAACGCTAGAATGAGGTTCTTTTTAAACTTTCACCCTTGTATTGTTCAGCGAATTACCTTCATCACTCAATTTTGATTCCATCCTTACAGGAGATTTCCCGTTCCTCCTCTGGTGACTCATCTCAAACTCAACTGCCGGCTTTCAAGACTGCCCCTGGGTAATAACAAATACTTTTCTTCTATACCTTTATATCTTCATCATTATACTGACTTGCCCAAATTCTTTTTAGGGTTAGGCAAAGCCCAAAAAAGCAAAGGTGACAAAGCCGACCGAGGATCCAAAAACTGCTGAACCGGATCAGCCACCCCTTGTACCGGAGCACTCTGAAGTACCAGAAGATCCTCCTGTCGATGCTCGACTGGATTTACCTGAGTCGTCTGTTGACGAAACCATTCTTGATCCATCAACCGTTGAACCGTCAAGCTCAGTTAACCCGCCAGAGACTCACGATGATGATGTTTTGATCACTAGTTCCAGATTCGTTGAACCGGGGAATCCAACTATACTAGCAAAACACTCTGCCAAACAAGAAGCCATGGAAAGACGGAGAGTGAGGTTTGATATCTCCCACTATGCTCAATTGAGTAATAGTGAAGTGTTATCTGGTTATCTTAGTCAAGTGCACTCCAGCCGTGATTTAGAAATTGAGATGGTCAAACAGATGCACCAAAAGTATGAGGTACGTTCTCCGGCTTATATCAGTTATATATCCTGCCAGCCCCCAAGTCTTCTGATTATGATAACATTGAATGATCTGTAGACTTAAAAAATTATAATCCTTTGTCTTTGACTCCCTCCAAGTCCGGCTTAGAACTAAACTGGATGCTGATAGTATTTCAATTTGCATGTGTAGTCCCCAAGGGCCGGTTTAATCAATATGAATGAGCCGGTCCTACTAGTCATTATGTAGAAGACCAAAATTTTAACTGCATATCCCTCATGAGTCGGCTCATCTTTAGTTAAGAAAACAAGCAATATGCATTAGCCTCCAAGTGCCAAGTGTTATTGCTTGCAAAGCACTTGGGACTTTTTAGAAAGAGCCAATTCCTTTGAAAAATTTGGTTGATAGACATTAGCCCCCAAGTGCCAAGTGTTGTTGCTTGTAAAGCACTTGGGACTTGTATTGTGTAATCCACCATGTAACTGAACAAACTTGTGCTGTATGCAGGCTGCGACCACATAACTGGAAACTCAATTGTCTGAGGCTAAGACCCGGCTGGCGGCTCAGGAGACTGAGACAAAAAAGGCTGAATCCAAATTCTAGTTGAGTGTGTTTGAAGCAGAAAAACTGAAGACCGGCTTTACTGCGGAGAAAGAGGCTTGGGCCAATGAGAAGACTGCCTTGACACAGCGTGCTGAGAAAGCTGAAGCGGCTCTGGAAGAGGTTACCACTGAACTCACCGGTTGAAAGAACCGTGTGTCTCAGATGGTTTCTGCAATCTTCGGTAAGTCACCTGTTACTTACTGAAAGTGAGTATGTTGTCATCATAATATAAGATGCCACTTTAACCAATTGTGCAAACTTTACAGGTCCCAGGAGCAGTAATCTGAGCTGAGATATAGTGGTAAAGCTCAAGGCGGTTTACACGCTTGTTGAACAATTGTACACCAGAGCTCAACGAACTCTTACCACTATCTCCTCAGTGAATCAAGGGCCGACTCTATTAAGTGATGTCTTGAAGAAGTTGTCTATCTTGCCCGCTAGGTTCCAAGAAATCAAGCGATCTTGTGCTAGAGCTGGAGCTGTAACAGCTTTAAGCCGTGCCAAAGCCTGGGTACCGGAACTAGACCCAACGGACGTAGCCAGCGGATATCCCAGTCTTAAAGAAGATGGAACTCCTTTCGACCAAGAAGACTTTGCTGCTTGTGTCAAGGAAATTCGCCCTCATGCTACAATCGTTGCTGAAGAGACCAACCTCACCAAATATCAGCCAGGTTACGATGCAGATAACCAGAAGATGTCAACTTCTTCATATAAAGTGATGGATTTAATTCCACCCACTCGTAAGCACACTTTCGCCCCTGATATCGATCTGTCTGGTCTGATTGACGATGAAGCTGAATTCGTCGCCGTACGTGGCTTTGACTGGTCCAACCCAACTTCCAAACGGTGGAGGAGGAGGACGAACCAGCAAGGGATGAGCCGCAACCTTCAAGCCAACTAGGCCAAGATTCGTGAACCGGGGCCAGTTTACATCTGCTGTGTATGAGACTGAAAAATAATCATCTTTTTGGGCACCAATCGCCTTGTAATAGGCTAGCTTTAAACTTCTTGTTCTGCTATACCATCGTGCATATCGTGCTGTTTATGATACTTGCTTATCCGTTATGCGAAGATATGCTATATATGCCTTATGATATTATCAATTTTGAACATGTTCCTGCATACAACAAATGAAAAAATGTCCTGGCGGTTTACCGCTAGACGGGTTATAACGCCCCAATATGAACTTATCATGATTTATAACCAAGGCTGGATGAAATAATAATCATATATGATTAAAAATATGTCATACATGTGATATTTGATCACACCTGTTGGTTTATCAAGCCAGCGTAGTAAGGGTGATAGCCCAAAGCTCCAAGCACTGGTAATTATCAGAGATTGCCGGCTTATGAACAAAGCCGAACCAGGTCAATAAACACCGGATATATTTCATACTGGCGACTTATAATCAAAACTAGGCCGGGTCAATAAACACCGGATATTATCTCATACTGGCGACTTATAGTCAAAGGTAGGTTGGGTCAATAAACACCGGAGAAGTACTATGTCACAAAAGAAAAAATCACAAAAGAGACGTTCAAAGAAACAAACAATAGAAAATCCAAGGCTTTCATAGGCCGGCAAGCCAAAATATCTTCTTCAATGAAACTAGCATTAGCCACTGGAAGTTACGCGCTTTCCGTGAGCTGACACCCACATTACCCAATCGACATAACCCAGATAAGTTCAGTTCTTATTTAAAGATAGACTTATCAGGAGTACGCGGGGTCAGAGTAGCATCATGCATCACAGGCTGATTTATCCAAGTTTCAAGGAAGGCGGCTGTATCAGCCTGAGCTTCTCCTTGCTTTACGTAAACCGTGCCCTCTCATGACAAACCGGCGTCTTAACCTTTAACGAGTTCAGGGTCTTGTTTAAAAGATTTACTGTTAAGAGTTCGGCGGGTCAATCAGGATTACCTAATGGAGAAGCATCTGGCATATAGGCAGGATAACCAGGGGTTTTAGGTGAATACACCTGGCTTCCAAGCCTGGCTTTTATAGCCTATCACAAGGTTATGACTTATGAACTCTTCGTTCTTTATAACAAAAGAGCCCCCAAGCAATATTTTGAGCTGTGCTCAATGGGTACCTATGTTTGAGTTGTGCTTTTGCAACAGACTCTCTTTGGTCCCTTTAACCTGGGTAGTAATGCTATGTTCTCTTTGGTGAATACACCTATGTTTCAACAGGAAGCCCCCAAGTTTTTTATGTGGCCTATAAGCTGGATCAAAGGGTAATCATAACTTTGCTGTATAAAGCAGAAGCCCCCATGTGCCCAACAAACTCACTACTTAAAGAGGAGAAAACGACAAAGTCCTTGCTTTAACAGGGATGCCAACTTTATTATATCGATCATAATATATACATTGTCAAAATATGTACATCTGGAAGAGCCGGTGGCTTAAGTGTAGTAAGGCCTAAGGTGAGCAATATTCCAGGGTCGGCGGGTCTCTTCCTCCGACGTGCGTGAGTCCTTGTGGTCTCGAACATCGATAAAGTAATATGACCCGTTGTTTAAATTCTTGCTGGCCACAAAGGGTCCTTCCCAAGGTGGGGATAATTTGTGCATCTCGGCCTGATCCTGGATAAGCCGGAGCACCAGGTCGCCCTCTTGGAAAGTTCTGGTTTTAACCCGGTGGCTATGATAACGGTGCAGATCTTGCTGGTAAATCGCTGAATGAGCCGCTGCAATGTCACGCTCCTCATCCAATAGGTCAAGTGCTTCTTGACGTACTCTTTCATTGTCAGCTTCAACATAAGCCGCCACACGAGGGGAGTCATGACGGATGTCACTAGGGAGAACTGCATCTGCTCTGTAAACCATGAAGAAAGGCGTGTATCCCGTAGATCTGTTTGGGGTGGTATTGATGCTCCATAACACGGAAGGTAACTCCTCCAGCCAACAACCCGGCGTCCTCTATAGGGGAACCATAAGCTGGGGTTTGATGCCTTTCAAGATCTCTTGGTTTGCTCTCTCAGCTTGACCATTGGATTGGGGGTGAGCCACTAATGATACATCGAGCCGGATATGCTCACGTTGACAAAATTCCTCCATAGCACCCTTAGAGAGATTAGTGCCATTGTCTGTTATAATGTTGTGTGGAAAGCCAAAATGGAAGATCACCTTCTTCATGAATTGAACCGCCGTTACTGCATCACACTTACTGACTGGCTCTGATTCTACCCACTTAGGCCTCCTTTGGTTTGTAGGAATCTTATTGGAATTTCATAGGATAGGATTTTCATAGGAAAGATTCCTATGGAGCCTTTTGGTTTGTAGGAATGGATTCCTATTCTTATGTAGGATAGGGTCCAATCCTTCACATTTCAAAGGAAAAAAAACATTGGCCTAGACTCAATGGAAAAATTCCTATCCTATGCATCAAATGACATCTCTTTCTTTATAGGAATTGAGATGCATGTCATCTCACTTTCTATGAAGTTCCTATTCCTACAATATTCCTATCCTATGAACCAAAGAAGGCCTTAGTGAACTTATCAACCACCACCAAAAGGTGGGTCTTCTTGTCCTTGGATCTTTTGAAAGGTCCAACCATATCAAGCCCCCAAACTGCAAACGGCCAAGTAATTGGAATCATCCTCAATTCTTGAGCCGGCACATGGGCTCGTCGTGCAAATTTCTAACATCCATCACACCTGCTGACGAGGTCCTCCGCATCAGCATGAGCTGTTAGCCAATAAAACCTGTGAAGAAAAGCTTTAGCCACAAGGGATTTTGAACTAGCATGATGACCACAATCTCCTTCATGAATCTCTCGTAGGATCTCACAGCCCTCCTCTGGAGAAACACAACGTTGAAATGCTCCTGTGACACTGTGCTGATGTAACTCTTCATTGACAATTGTCATTGACTTAGACCGCCGAGTTATTTTCCTAGCTAAGGTTTCATCCTCAGGTAACTCGCCCCGGGTCATATAAGCCAAATAAGGAACTGTCCAATCCGGAATCACATGAAGAGCCGCCACCAACTGAGCCTCCGGGTCAGGGATAGCCAAATCCTCCTATGTAGGTAACTTGACCGACGAGTTATGCAAAACATCAAGAAAAACATTAGGCGGCACCGACTTACATTGAGAACCCAACCGGCTTAAAGCATCTGCCGCTTCATTTTTTCTCCGATCAATGTGCTCAACTTGATAACCTTTGAAGTGACCAGCAATAACATCCACCTCTCGCCGATAAGCCGCCATGAGTGGATCCTTAGAATACCAAGTACCAGAGACTTGCTGAGTCACCAAGTCTGAGTCGCCGAAGCACCTAACCCGGTTTAAATTCATTTCCTTAGCCATCCGAAGACCATGGAGTAAGGCCTCATATTCAGCTGCATTGTTAGTACAAGGAAACATCAAATGGATAACATAACAAAATTTATCACCTCGAGGGGAAGCAAGAATAACTCCAGCCCCTGAGCCCTCCAATTGCCTGGATCCATCAAAGTGAATAGTCCAATACGTGTTATCTGGCTTTTCCTCAGGCATCTGCAGCTCTGTCCAATCATTGATGAATTCCACCAGCGCGTGAGACTTGATGGCCATGCGAGGCACATATTTTAACGCGTGAGGTTCAAGCTCAATAGCCCACTTAGCAACCGGCCAGTTGCTTCTCTGTTTTGGATTATATCTCCCAAAGGAGCAGAGCTGACCACGGTGATGGGATGGCCCAGAAAATAATATTTAAGCTTCCGGCTGGCCAAGAACACCCCATATACAAGTTTCTGCCAGGGATATCTCTGCTTGGACTCAACAAGCACCTCACTGATATAATAAACTGGCCTTTGAACCGGATATTCCTTGTCTGCCTATTTTCTTTCTACCACAATGGCAATACTGACAGCCCGGCTATTAGCAGCCACATATAACAATAAAGGCTCCTTCTCAATAGGGGCAGCGAGCACGGGCGGCTCAGCCAGCTATTTCTTCAAATCCTCAAACGCTTCATTAGCAGCATCACTCCAGATAAAATTATCTGTCGTTTTCATCATCTGATGCAGAGGGATGTTCTTTTCTCCCAACCGGCTTAACACCACAATACGACCCGTCAGACATTGCACATCATTGACACATACCGGTTTAGCCAGAGAAGTAATGGCTTTGATCTTCTCCGGATTAGCTTCAATGCCTCTGTTATACACCAAAAAACCCAAGAGCTTGCTTGCTGGCACACCAAAGACACACTTAGCCGGGTTAAGCATCATCTTATAAACCCAGAGATTATCAAAGGTTTCCTTCAAGTCATCTATCAATGTTTCCTTCTCTCTGGATTTCACCACAATATCATCCACATAAGCATGAACATTGCGCCCAATTTGGTTATGAAGGAAATCTTGCACACATCTCTGATAAGTCGCCTGGGCACTCTTGAGCCCAAAAGGCATAGACACATAGCAGAAGGCTCCAAAGGGAGTTATGAAAGTTGTCTTCTCTTGGTCCTTAACTGCCATCTTGATCTGATGATAACCAGAATAAGCATCCAAAAAACTCAAACGCTCACAACCCGCCGTAGCATCAATAATCTGATCAATGCGAGGAAGGGCGAAAGGATCAGCCAGACAAGCCTTATTTTAATCTGTGTAGTCCACTGATGACCCACTGATGAACCCAACGAGGAGCAGAAGGAAATGATAAGCGGTTTCCAGCAAGGTATTCTCTACAAGTACTGAAATAAGTGGTAACAGATAGTTCTGTGATAGGATAATTTGTAACGAGCAACAAGTAACAAAAGTAAATAAAGTGCAGCAAGGTTGCTCAATCCTTTTTGTAGCAATGGACAAGCCTGGACAAACTCTTATATAGAGAAAAGCGCTCCCGAGGACACATGGGAATATCGTCAAGCTAGTTTTCATCACGCTCATATGATTCACGTTCGGTACTTTGATAATTTGGTATGTGGGTGGACCGGTGCTTGGGTGCTGCCCTTACTTGGACAAGCATCCCACTTATGATTAACCTCTATTGCAAGCATCCGCAACTACAACAAAAGTATTAAGGTAAACCTAACCATAGCATGAAACATATGGATCCAAATCAGCCCCTTACGAAGCAACACATAAACTAGGGTTTAAGCTTCTGTCACTCTAGCAACCCATCATCTACTTATTACTCCCCAATGCCTTCCTCTAGGCCCAAACAATGGTGAAGTGTCATGTAGTCGACGTTCACATAACACCACTAGAGGAGAGACAACATACATCTCATCAAAATATCGAACGAATACCAAATTCACATGACTACTAATAGCAAGACTTCTCCCATGTCCCCGGGAACAAAAGTAACTACTCACAAAGCATAAACATGTTCATAGTCAGAGGGGTATTAATATGCATACACTGGTAGAAAAAGGGCCTATAGTCCCGGTTCGTAAGGGCCTTTAGTCCCGGTTCCGGAACCGGGACTAAAGTGTCGGTACTAATACCTCCCCCCTTTAGTCCCGGTTCAATCCAGAACCGGGACTAAAGGCCCTCCACGTGGGCAGTGCGCAGAGCCCAGTCAGGAGACCCTTTGGTCCCGGTTGGTGCACCAACCGGG